>NC_041393.1:611442338-611500366 GCF_002162155.2 Triticum dicoccoides | reverse complement strand
CTAGCGAGTCCGCCCAACCCGACGCCGGAATCCCTCGTCGCGGCCGCTCCAGAGATCGCCGATGGCCGGAAAGGAGGACTATTTCTCGCTGAAGCCGTGCGGCGGCGCCAGGCGTGTCGCGGAGGAGAAGGAGGAGGATGCCCTGGTGTGCAACGTCGGAAGTGTCGCGTCTGCCCTGAAGCCATGCAGCCACGGAGGCGGCAGCAAGACCAAGAACATGGGGGGCTTATCGCTGAAGCCGTGCACAACCACAAGCACGGCGGCGGCGGCGGCGGCGTTCGCCGGCAAGGAGTTTCAGTTCAAGCAGTGCACCAACCAGAGCATGAAGGACTCCACAGGGGAGCAGGAGTGTTCGCTGAAGATCTGCTCCACCAAAAGGAAGGTGCCGGCTGACGGGCACGACGAGGAAGATATTGCCCTTGCCGTCCCAGTGACTACAGTGCAGGCTATCGAAGTTGCAGGAGCAGACTCCGAGGTGGACAGTTCCGATGATGATGATGAACCCGTCTCGGAAGCCGAGTTTGCAGCCTTTTATGAGGAGGAGAAGGCAAAGCACGACAAGTTCGTGGTCGAAAGGGTTTTGCCTAGGCTCGAGAATGCCAAGGCTATCCAGAGGCTTCTGCAAGAGCAATTTGAATCTGTTCTCAAATCCAAATGATATCATCGAGGATTTACTAGGCCTGGCCGGTTCACCAATGCTGTGCTTTACTAGGCCTGGCCGGTTCACCAATGCTGTGCTTGCTTTGTATCGTCGGTCTATTTATCTATCTATGTAATTAATCTGGGGTTCATCTATGTTATGGATTCATCTGTGTCTTTGTGATGCTGTTATCTTGTTATCAAGTTGTGCTGTCACCATCTTATTAGCTTTAATAAGCTAGGCAATGATGATCAAATGAATGTGCGTTCATCTACTACTCCCTCCGTCCCAATATAAGAGTGTTTTTTTTAGGCTAATGTAGTGTAAAAAACGCTCTTATATTATGTGATGGAGGGAGTATGTTTATCTTGCACAAGAGGTTTCTTCTTTTCTTTGCTGATTGGGGAATCTTCTGCAAGTGTTACGTTTGGATCCTGGTTGGACCATCTGATTGTGCCTGCTAGTTATTTATTTTTCGTATCAAAAGTTTTCACCTTGTGTGGTTTTGAAGGTCATGTACATGACATGTTACTGTGGAATTCATGTTAATGTGCATAGTAGATCACCTATGGCTCATGGAAATAATATCAGCCCTTTGTTTCTTAGCTTTGATAGTAGTACATGCTAGGCTGTGCCAATGTGAAAACATTATTGAATACTCCCTCTGTAAAGAAATATAAGAGCGTTTAGACCACTACTTTAGTGAGCTAAACATTCTTATATTTCTTTACGGAGGGAGTAGTATGTGGAATTGCGACTACTATGTGGAATTGCGACTCTGTTCTGCATTGGTACAGTCTTATTTTGTATTATTATGGCACAAGAGTGACCTTTTTTAGCTGATTAGGGTGTTGAGTGCAATATGTGATGCCTTTTTGCAAGGGCCGTGCTGCAACTTGCCCTCAGACCTCAGTGAGTTTGCTGAAATATTACTCCTTAACTAGCCATGTTCATGTGATGCCAATTTGATCCCTGACACTAGCGTCTGGTGAGGACTACTTTCACCTTAACTAGCCAGTATGCAGGTTTCATTTTTGCTGATGAACTGTCTTGTATATATGTTGTGATGCTATGCCATGGTTTAGTGATGCGTCTTTTCTTTCTCTGGATCTGGAGAAGTATGGTGTATGTTGGAAGGGGTTCAGAATCCTTTTCAGTTATGCTTGTGCGTGTGATTGGTTCCTTTTATGTTATACATAGCCCGATTCAAACTCCTTTTTTGTCAGAGTTTTGCTTTAGTTCAAAACACGGTGAGCTTGAGGCTATGGACACCTACAAAAGTAAATGCAGTGGCTGTATCAGAAGGTAAGCTTGGGATATGTTACTGCAACATATCCCAAATGCCAAACGGGGACACGCTACAAAAATGAGACATTTCGATTCAGATTATGGTGCAACTGAAGCAACCAAAGCTTGGGTTATGAGTGTGATGTTAATCAATAAAAAACCATTAATGCCGATTCCTTTGTCGTTGCTTCCAGTTACCAGATCTTGGCCATTGGCAATTTGGAAGTAACTGCTAAATATGATCAACAATTTTCTGTCTCTTTCGCTGCAGGTTCAGCTTACCATGGTAGAGTGGCTGATACTGATACTATGCAGGAAACATGCGACGAAGTGCGTATATTCCTTCCCTTTCCTTTCAATTGCATGCTGCTAAAACTCACCAGAGTCACTGCTGTTGAATAGATTGTTAATGATCCAGTGGAACTAAAATACCTAGTGCCATGAACCCCAACTTGCTGATTTGCTGTACAGGCTTCTCTGCAAATATAAGTGCTGTTTTAATCACCATATGGTCTTGCCGTACTGGTAAGAATATAATGTGAATGTTAAGCTCCCACCACATACTAGAGGCAAAGCTTGACTGTGTAGAGATTAGGTAGCGTTGCCACTGCTGGTGTACGAAGAATGAAAACATGCTCTTCCATTGTAAAGAGCTGACATTGTTCTATCATGCTTCTGGTCACACTTGCCGATGGACCAGACAGTAGATTTGTTCCTGAGATGAGATGAGGTTAATTTGTTGTCATACTCGTTGCCCAGTATTCTTTGTTCAGCAATTAAAGCAACAATTGTGCATCTGATCAGTGTCATATTAAAGTTGCTATACTTCATTTTGGACCTTAGACGGCAATGCTTATACACACTCCTAATGATGAGGCTGGGAGGTGCCTCAAATTTTTAGAGGCTTTCCTATGGTGCGATACCGTCATGCTCTAGGAATGTAACACACATCATTCTTTTCCAGGAAGGTGTGATACAGCCAGCAGTTTCATTGCATGTTTATTTTTTATTGGTTCTTCCACTTACCAATCTGCAATTTGCGTGTACTGTCCTATTTGGTTTCCTAATACCACAGTGGTACCATTCCAGGAGAAGAAGCTGGTTGCTGAGATTAAAATAACTGTGAAGACCGGAAATGGGTATATGTTAGGACTTTGTGGTAGAACCCTAATCCCTAACATTTTCCTTCTTGATATCTTACAATGCATGTTCTGTTTTGCTGTTGGCGACAACCAAAATTCTATCTCGGCCATTAGTCAGGCAACAGATCATCACTTTACGATGTACATGAGCTCAGATATGTGGAGTAGCTACTCAGTTTGCCCGAAGTCTTGCCACTCATACTGGAAAACTGAAGCGAGGCGCTGGGTTCGACACCCAGCAATAATTGTCATTATGAGTCAGAAAAAAACGGCAGCCTTGATGGTTGGCTGTTCTTAAACTATCAGCATTTTCCGAATCTGTAATTAATTTTGCCTGTGAACTTATTTTCAACTCTGTACTGTGTGATGGTTTCTGCAATATGTTGTTTTTTATTTCAGAAAATGAAAACAACGAAGCAGATGAAGGTCATGAGAGAACCCTAGAAGCAGTCAACTCAATTAGGTTCGGACACACTTTTTTTTTATAATAATGCTAAGTGGAGATGCTTAGTTATATCACATCATGTGTGCGTGCGCTTGTGCGTTTATTGGTTTGTTATTACTCGCTTGACCCATTATATAGACAATCTGCAATGATACAATCACTATTTTGTAGGGATGAATCATCATATTTGTCGGATTCTCATGATCTGCACTGTATTGAGCATTCTTAGATATCAGCCACTCAAATTGTTAGCGCTTTCACTCAATATTCATGTGCTCTGAGTTCCTTTTGTAATTTTGTACTGATGTTACCCTCATTGTGCTTTTTCAGATATTCCTACAGGCTTTAGACCATTGGTAGACTAGTGCCATGCTGCATCCACTTCCAGGATGAAGATAACATGGATCACATTTTGCGGAAATGTGTTTTTTTCCGGCAAATCTGGTTCAGATGCTTATCAAGCATGCAATTCAGTGGTAATTCCATCTCCGCAAGATGATCTGCAACGCTGGTGGCTATCTGCTCGATTCCGCTGTCTTGGCTCATTTCGCTGGAACCCTTGGAAGCAACACGGTGCTAAGGTGTTGCAATGTTCAGCAGCAACTTTCAACGCCTTATCTGGCAGCATCTTGGATGAATTCAAATTATGCACGATTGCCTAGTCAAGAGAAAGAATGGGTGGTTCACAGGACTTACGTTATTGCCATTGGCATCTTGGTTGTTTGTGTTTTGGAGGAAGGATACTCGCAAACTTATTGTAATCTATTTTTGTTGCCTTCTACTGCATGATACACGTTATTGCCACTGGCATACTCTCCATAAACTATTCCAGTGCTGGTGCGTTATCTTCTGAAATAGTCCAGTTAAGAATGCTACCAGAAAGGATGCTGGATTTCTGCCAGTTTGATGCTAGATATGTGGCTATTTTTACCTTTTTTTTTACAACAGCCTATTCTTACATATGTTTTTAAAAAGAAAGAAATGTTAGGAGGGCATGCATACACCATCCGGATATTTGAAATCTGAAGATAATGAGCCAATCTTGGGTTCTCTTTGAAGCAAGAGACCGGTGAGGGCAAGCGCACAAGACCTGGAGGTCATCGACTACATGTTGCACAACAGGTCTTGTGTTGCATTAGAGCAAGACATCACCCAAAGCACTCAGTCATGGCTCTTTATGGGAGCTAATAAACTTAGGCTGTAATAATTAGGCGGACAGCAGCTCTGAGCACCAAATGGTAATAATGAACAGCATAGCAGGACATCATTATTGCAGCATGAGACAAAATTCGGAACATTAGGCATCATAGAGCAGAAACAACTTGGCAGTGCCATTCCTAAACCGAGGAATTTACTTTCAACTAACGACACTACAAGTCACAGGTAACAAGACTTAACGCATCAAATGGCATACTAGCGTCAGTTAACTTTGGCTCCATTGGAGCTAGAAGCGGAACATTCGGTTTGAACACCGTAAACCAAGGAAATTTACATCATGATAGGCATTCAGGAGGCATAAGTGAAGTATCTACTAACTGCTGGTGCATAGTTTAGGAATATGATGGGTTCATATAGCACACATCTGGCCGTGTTTGCAATCGATGGTTTATTGAGCACACTGATGATATTTATCGTATGTTTCTGTTATGTGTTAGTGGCAAACCTGTTTTCAGTGTACTTCTCCCGTACTTTTCTGAATGTAGATGCTAGAAGAGTTTCCTAGTTTGCTGTTGAAATCGTTTATCCTATTTCTAGCAGAACATATATATGCAGTGCGCTGCTCTCAAATAAAGTTCTACATCGCAAAATAACATACAAAATCTACCAAATCAGAAAATATCTTCTTCAAAACAGAACATGTGACGAAATTAAACAAAACTATGGGTTTACTTGCAGCATAGAAACTAAGCTAGACAGGCATATATGTACAAGAGCTTTGTGCGGAGTTCACCTGAAGATAACATTTACAACATGTAGCTAATGTAGCATTGGGCACACATTATGCATCAGAAGATACAACGACTATCAGATAAAAAATACCAAACGAAACATTTTGATAAGAAATTAGCTGAAGACTTACCTAATCCATGAGCACAGGTAGATTCTGTATCCAGTCTGGTATGGTAATTGGGGCCTTCTCCAAAAGATCACCGTGTCGAGCCCTGGCTCTCTTCAAGTCCTTCATGGTCTGTTTGGTCTTGTGCTGAACGTCCAGGAGGAAAAGGATCTCCGATCTCGTGTCACCAAGTGCATTGAGGGCATTATTGAGCTGCCAGTTGCGAATGTTGGCTTTCTCATTCCTTGTATGGAGGGACTTTGGGTAGATGAAAATTGTCTTCTCCTGCAAAGGTAGACAGAGTGAATACCCAGTTAACATACACCACCAAATACATCAAAACACAAGGCCTGTGGGAGGTTGAGCACCTCAGGCGGGTTCGCCGCCGTGACCATCTTCCGGTGCCTGCGGCGCCCGATCTTGACGTCCGCCATGTGGGGCGAGGGTGGGGGAGGCGGTCGGGCAAGGAGGGGAGGGGACGCGCTAGGCAAGGAGCGCGGGATCGACGGCCCTAGGGTTTGTGGCGTGTGGCGTGAGGCGTGGCGACGACGGGAGGGGAGGGGAGAGGGGAGGGGGGGAGAAAGAGAGATCCAACTGGCGTGACGCACATTTGCAAAATAACCCCTGATAAAGTTTAGCTGAAGTGAGCGAATTCGGCAAAGCGCATCCTCAAACCCAGTAAATGTTCTGCCTCTCTTTTCCTATAGCACGCAAAATTAGAATTTCCGTGACATTGATGAAGAACTACGTACCAGATCATGATCTTTGTCCACTTCTTTTTTGTGTGTAAAGTGTAACTAACAGAGAGTGTGGTTCGGGTAATAAGTGCAGTGGGAGTTTTTTAACACTGTACTAGTGTCAAAAAACGTCTTACATTATTGGACGGAGAAAGTAATAAGATAATAAATTGCAGTCAAGCGTGGACACCAATGTACACGCTACATTACAGCTATCATCGTGTAGTAATAGCATCTACAACCACAAGTATCAAATTTCGGTCCCCAAAAACCCATGGAGCGGGCAGTGACCGGACAACACGCAAAACTGCTCCTCCTCAACCGGATGCATCTAAACCGAATAAGCTAAACACATGTTAAAGTTGACATGCTCTACTAACTACGAACGAAACGATGACCGGAGAAGTAAAATCCATTGCCGGCCTTGCCCTTGCCTTGTCCTTCCCATCGTCCTTGCGGTGGTAGCGATTGAGGACGCAGAACGGATCAAGGCAGATCCGCTCACTGTCGAAGTTGTCCGATCCTTTCTCGTGCGTCTGATGTGCAGTCGAAGTGAACAATCGATCTAATTGATCAGGGTACGAGGAGCCAGCCTTCAGCAAAAGTTTAATCAACCTAAAGCAAACACGCGCGTCGTGGAGACGCGACATTGTGTACAATGGGCCAATCATCGCGATTGCGCGCAAGTGCACCCAACAATGTGATATCAGGGGCGAGTAGTTAATGATCGCCTACAATGACACTGACTCGAATGAACTTTGAGTCAAGAAGTTGAGGGAGCTAGGGTTTGCAGTTCGTATGACATCAGGCGACGATTGAAAGGGAAGGGGGCCTCGGTGAGATACCAATCATGATCTTGCTGAACACAAACAGGCTTCCAGGTTGGTCTCTTTGATGATGGTGTTACTACATACTCCCTCCGTACCATAATATAAGGACGTTTTTGATACTATTTGACACTAGTGTAGTGTCAAAAACGTTCTTATATTATGGGACAGAGGGAGTATTTGTTTATAATGTTATTTCTTTCCGTAGTACTTCTAAATTTTAGCTCGCGACATGGGGAGGCAATTGACAGGTGATGGGGATCTAAATTTGTTTGAATGTTATTTCTTCCAAGTCTACCTTTAAATTTTAGAATGAATTAATAATCTGAACTTAGCGTTGTTCATCCAAACTCGGGACCTCATGTTCCAAACTGATGTCCTGAAAAACTCTACCAGTAATTGATCTATTGTTTGACATTGTGAAATAGAGAACGTGGTACACCGTACCTATGGACGATCTTAAGCATGCTTATTAGACTAGGTAGTTTATCAAATTTTGGCACGTGTACCTTGTAGCACGTATTGTTTGAGCATAACTCATGAATCCACTCACGAAACATATTTTTATTCTAACTATCTATGAAAAGATATGTTTCTTTCTCTTATTTGAGAGAGCTTTTGTGTTAAAAATATCCTTATAATTATTGTAGTATTCTCTTATTTATAGTGAAATAAGTTGAGAAGACGTTGCTAATAAAAGATTGCTCAAGGAAATAGTGTGAAAATATCCTTATAATTATTACGACGCCCCTCCAATCCATATTACTTGCCGTTCAAACGGATGTATCTAGCTCTGAAATATGTCTAAATACGTCTGTTTGAGTGAAAAGGAGAGTATAATTTAGATAGAAGAGAGTAGTTAAGTTGCACAGAAATTCTAAAATAGAAGATTGAAAAGAAAACCAGAATCAGAAGGACAAACACACCTTTTATTTCAGATGGACGGACTTGTAAAAATTAAATTCTTAAGAAAAACATCAGATCTCAAAGAAACCTTTGACTTACATGTTGTATCCTGCCAAATCCATGCAAAGAGGTCGGAGGGTCTGCTCTGGAGCGTACAGATCCGTAGAAAGCCCCGTAACAGTCATGTTACAGAACTTGCATGAATCAGACGCAGCAAGAGGCCACCGACGACGGCTGTGGTGTATACTTCCGGATCCCCAAGGACCGGGCCTTCTCTTTCGAAGACCATGGACATGGATCCATCCTCCGGCGTGGCTACGAGGTTGTTGTTGGGGATGGAGGATGCGGCTGTTCTTGAGGTTGAAGGAGACCATCTCGCCCCCGTTAAAATAACCCACCCACGCGGCTCTCACCGGACCCAAGAGTCATTATTACATGACTAAACTATAAGCGATGGTTAGCACTAACCAAATATAGCCTTGCAAGGCTGGCTCCCACGGCATCTAATGCTTTCCGGACCTGGCACATGTGAGTGAGTGGATCTGGTGGCCTTTGAGTGAGTGGATCTGGCACACGCAATTTACCTAAGTGCCAAAGAAAAATGAAAGGAACATTTCATCAGATTCTTTAGTATAAGGAACATCCTTGTCAAAGAGCCATGAGTTCTAACACGGCAGCTAAGTGTCAAAATGTTCTGATGTGCCCTAAGCTCAATGGTATGTGCACAAATACATCACTGCACTATTCACCACCATGCAAAATAATAGACAAGTTGTAGTTGAGCTCCGCGTAGTGTGCCCCCCTTATCTGGACCTTCCAATTATCCATCCAAGTTCGTGCATGGGAACTTCTGTTTTTCCCCCTCCTAAACAAGAAAACAACTGAACCTGTAACTTTGCAAATCAACATTACACAAGTAAGTACTTCTGTGAAGAAATTGTGTATGGATATTTTGCCACAGCAGAAATATCTAAAATGATAAGGCAAAGCTAACCCTAATAAATTTTCTATCATACACCAAGGCGTTTTTAAGGCATCGTAATTGTGCTATGATCAACGGTCAAACTGTCTAGTCTTTCTATGTTTCTGAATTACATGACTAAACTACTCGTAGTAAGCAACAACAACCCAACTCTTTCTATGTTTTTGAAACCATAACACCAATCCTGCTCTCAAGGAATAAATTCAAATAATGCATTTGGTCACCTTCCTATAACTACCATACACATCCGAATTTAATCAGACTATCAAGATAAAGTGACCCAAAATAAAATGTTAATCTATCCAACAGTAAGAGGTAGCCACCAGAAACAAGATGCGCAAAAAGAGGTCAGGCAAAAAAATGCCCATAGGATTTTCTTGTCTGCGAAATAGACACAGTTTCACTTAATCAAGTGGACATGCCAGAATAGTACAATGTAAGGTGCAAACTTATGATAAATACACAAACCCAAAGATTCAGAACACAGTAGCCATCAGTTAGTTGTCCACAAATGCTACAAAAAAAATGAAGTGAAAACTTCTAGGGTGAATGTAATTTGCAGAATGAGACAAATGTTATACCATCATCTTCCCTAATTGAAGAGGAACATCGTACAGAAGCAAGCACAAAGAACAAAGGACATGGAGACTGGGAGGAGGTAAAGCAAGTGCACAAAGAACTATAACCAGACAACATATTTAAATGACAGATGGAGCTTTTGTTATGACAGCGCACATTGGCAAATCACTATGGAGTCTCCACAAACAACATATTTAAATGCATCAAGGAATATCCACAGGTCAACATCTCTGATTGTAACTTAAATCTAAGTAGTCAAACATCTATCAATAATGATTATGAGCTTCACTTGCAATATTCAGTTTGCACACTTATAACTACAACAAAGCAGCCAATACCTAGTGCAAAGTAATAAATGCATCATGAGTCAAGCAACATAAAAAATCTAGCTCTGCACAGGAAAATGTCTGAGCTATAAGACCACCAATTGACCAAGGGGCGGTGCCCGTGAACTTGCATGTGTTAAGTTGAAATTTTAGCAGTGACCAAGGGGCGGTGCCCGTGAACTTGCATGTGGAAAGTTGAACTTTTAGCAGCTCCGGATTACCAATCTCTTCTAGAATGCTTATGTACTGATGTCATCACCATCTTTCAAAGTAGTGTAGCAAACTTTTCAAAAGAATATGGGGAACTCTTTAATCTATCAACTGACTGAATACTACTAAATTTTTCTCAATTACCTCGACAATCTTGAAGGTGAGCATGACGCAGTCTGGACTGAGATGGCGTGACTACAGGGTGTCAATCCTCCATGGATAGGGTGGTTGCCTGGACGGAGAAGTGGTGGTCATCCACGTTCAGTAGGTTGTTCCTTGCTGGCCTTGAATTTGTGCATGACTTTCTCCCACTATCTAAGAAATATTAGAGCAGAACAGCATTCTTGCTTTCAAAATACATGCCCCATTAGATGAGAAGAAAAATTCAGGGCCAAATTTTATGTTTAAATTAATTTCTGATCATGATGTATTTTACTAAAGTATAATCATGAGGTCATGGGTTCAAGTCCTGGAAACAGCCTCTTACAGAAATGTAGGGAAAGGCTGCGTACTATAGACCCAAAGTGGTCGGACCCTTCCCTGGACCCTGCGCAAGCGGGAGCTACATGCACCAGGTTGCCCTATAATCATCTATGCATCATATATAAATATTGACTACTGCCACATATATCGTTCACTGCCATGGAAAACAACCACTACATAGCTTTAGTATATTAGATATTAATAACAACAACACTGTGTAAGCAAACTCCAGCTCCATCAGATAGAATACAGAGGTCATGCAAAATATCAACTCAAGTAATAAGTTTTTAACAATTTGGGACATCAATGAAAACAAAAGAATGAAAATTGTATGTAACTCACCGAGAAAAAACCAGACAAAGCAAACACCAAAAAGGGTAACTTGAGAATCAATTTTATACCTCCCTTCCTGCTTCAAATGCTTCTTGACATCTCAAATGCACACACACTCCATATCTGCAAACAACACTACCAATAATTAAGCCATCAGGATAGAACATAAGTTCTGCTTCTAAATCACATGTTACACTGAATCATTGGGTAATAATGAGATAGAAAGAAAAGGATCCCAATAAACAAAAATGTAGTATTTGCTTCTAAGAGAACAAGAGGAGTAAACTAAGCAATAACTATATCTATAATGCTCCCAGATACTCACGACTTCCTACTGAAGTGACAAAAGTATGACATACAACCAACTGTTGAAGTCCACTTTCTTGAGCAGAAAAATTCATAAAGTAATAAATGATGTTTAATAGAAACCACAGATGGCCACAAAATCTCATGTACTCATCACCCTCTTTACACCGACCACAAAAGCACTATTAAAGGTTGTTCAATCAACCATAAAACCATTTTTGCTTCAAACTGACAATAAAATCTAGTACTGTTTGGTAAGACAGAAGGTCTTTTCAAAGTCTCAATATTCATAATACAATATAAGTTATCTGCTGCAAGCATAATGTAGAAGTCCACTTTTTTGCTTGGCCTAGTTATTAAAATAAAAGGAAGATTATAACGTTTAAAGAGAAATACCTAAAAACTGAGTTACTGGGAAAAAAATAACTCCAGCAATCTTATATACAAATAAGAGGAAAGCAGTGCCAAGGTAAGGCAGGGGATGTATTTATTAACAACCACAATATGAAAAAACTATATGAAGTACAGGAAAGAAAAAAGAAGTTGAATAACTTGGCTCCTATAGTGAAGTGGCTAGTCCTATATACTGATACTACAATATAATAATAACATTAAAGGGAGCCAGAACGCTCCATGTATGTTTTCTTTTTATTAGCATATTGCATGCTATCAGAAGGTTTCAGTCTTAGGACACGAAGATCATTCAACTAAAAGAACAAACAACTTTGCAAAGCACGCCTGACTGTAAAAGGCCAGTATGAAAAAGAGTTGTGCATGCCATTGAAACTTCTAGCAGAACCGATCTGAAGCTTTTCCCATTGCATGCCAATATGTCATCAAACATGCCAAACCTCCACATTAGCTAGGGTCAAACCAATACCCATCACTAAAACTAATATTTAGCAAGAATTCCACCAAAATTGGTTTAATTCTTACTCCAAAAGAAAAGCAAGATAGACAAAAAAATCCATATAGGAAGGGTGCAATGGGAAAATGTCTGAGCTATAATAAGACCACCAATTGACCAAGAGTCGGTGCCCGTGACCTTGCATGTGGGAAGTTGAAGAACTTTTAGCAGCTTCAGATTACCAATCTCTTCTAGAATGCTTATGTACTGATGTCGTCACCATCTTTCAAAGTAGTTGCCGCTCCGCCCGCCTGCTCTCCAGCCCTCCACTATGGCCGATGATGAGGAGAAGGTGGGGGACAGGGGCGAACTTGTACGGTCAGCATGAGAATTTCGGCCGATGAAACTCCGTGCGACCCTAGCAGCAAACAAAAGACATCACCAGTTCACCACATGAGCAAAAAGGGGATAAACCAATTCATGAACCTTTGGAATGAATTGCAGCCGATCCAGCTCACTCAGGCTCAAGACGATTCACTAACCTGGAGATGGGCAAACGACGGTCAGTTTTCCTCCAGCTCGGCGTACGCTGCCACTCTTACTGCCAACATTAAGCCACCGTATGCGAAGCTGGCCTGGAGCTCGGATGCACCTCCCAAATGTCAGTTCTTCGTCTGGCTGGCTGCTCAAGATCGATGTCTAACGGCGGATAACCTTGCTAAGCGAGGGTGGCCCCATAATCCACAGTGTCTGCTATGTCTACAAGAGCCTGAAACTGCTGCCCACCTGCTTACTTCTTGCTCTTTTGCGAAGGAAGCTTGGCACCTGACACTCTGCAAGCTGAACATGAGCCCGGCTATGGCGGCAGCGCATGACGATTCCCTAGTTAGCTGGTGGCAGCGAACAAATTCTTCCATGGGAAAGGAAAGAGCGAAATCTTGGAGATCAATTTTGGCCCTGGTTTGGTGGAACCTCTGGAAAGAAAGAAATGATAGAACATTCAGAAATATTTCGTGTCACCCCACAAAACTGAGTCAGAAGATTCAGATCGAAGCAAAGGACTGGGTAGATGCTGGGCGTAAGTGTGCAATGGCTCTTGTAGAGCGCCCCCTAGAACCAGACTTACAGACTCTGATGTATCTCTAACCCCAATCCTCCTTCTCTAATCTTGTATTTGTAAATGTTTATTTCTTCTATACGCAATGAAAAGCAGTGGCCCTGCCTTTTCGTCAAAAAAAAAGAGAGAGAGAGAAGGGGATAAAGCAACAACAGAAAAAGAGTCATGCTGACTGGTTACACGACATGTGCTGTTGTTTTCAGATGTTCATTAGACACAGTTTAGTGCCAATGTGCATATTCAAGGACCTTGCAAATAAAATATGCATATTCAATGGTAGAGCTTCATTAGAAGAGATCCTGGAGAATTTTAATGTCAATCTGCATATTCATGGATACACACAGATTTAAGAGAACCATAGTCCATCTGAAATGATTATACACCAGGCACCAATGCTTTTCCTAGGGTTTCCAAATACTCCCTCCGTTCCTAAATATAAGTCCCTTTAGAGATTTCAAATGGACTACCACATACGGATGTATATAGACATATTTTAGAGTGTAGATTCACTCATTTTGCTCCGTATGTAGTCACTGGTTGAAATCTCTAGAAAGACCTATATTTAGGAACGGAGGGAGTAGTTTTTTAGGAAAATAGCTATTTCCTAATAAGGATGTATATATGGATTAAACCAAACCTGATTCAATCAAATTACCCTTTAGCCCCCATTTTAGCATATTGGCTAAACACACAGGCATATTAGCAGTTGGCATGACCAAGTGACAACAGGATGGCAAAGAAAAAAAATCAGAAAGTAAAATCAAAGTAGGAGCGTCGATTTCATATCATATCAAATTACCCTTTAGCCCCCATGGAAGTCCTCTGCACCGATAGCAGTCCGAGCGGCATTGTCTCTCGGGCATTTTGCCCTGGAAGCACAATTATACCACTCCTTCCCGAGATGCTGGAAGGAGATTGTCAATGAATACCACACACACACACAAGTACACACAGAGAGGGAGTAGGGACATAACCTGTGGGCTAACATCGCCGTCGAGGACCAGTCCCAAACACTTGTGACAGCCATTGCAACTTTTATGTTATCTCTGCATCTTCATCTAGGACACTGTAAATTAACTGTTATTTTGCTAGCACTGGTTCTTCTATGAGAAAAGCGAAAGAAAACAAGAGCAGTAAGTTATTCAGCTCGTACTTATGCATTCCCAATCTACCATAATCAACAACATAAAAAGTAGAATCTAACCTTGCACTGTTAGGAGAACCCATAGGGCGCTTCTTTTCTCCAATATAATATCATACAATGCATTTTTCCCAGGCATCATATATTCAGAAAAGAAGAGAAAATATCAGAATCAAATGGAGTACAAACAGAGTACAAAAAAAGTTAGTTCCTGATCTAGTGTCACCTTCTTGGGTGTTTCATGTCCATTGGTTGCACCAGCAATTCCTGAAAATCTGAATAAAAATTAAGAAACCAAACTCAGAGGCAGAGAAAAGGAAGAAAAAAATATGGAGCAAGTAGAAAGATTAGGAATGGGGGAAAAGAGGTGGAAAGAACCCCACCTGGTCATCCATGGAGGGAGATGAATCTGTGTGGAAGTGGAGGCTCAACCTGCACCAGCGTCATGGCCTGTGCCTTCAGCCTCCACCATTCCCCACCATGCGGCAGCTGCCTGGAGCTAGGTGTTGTACGTACAGGGATCCGGTGGCCGAGGTGGGGCGGGAGAGGATGAGGGAGGTGGAGGAGGAAGTGAGGCGGATGGTCTTTGAGATGCATGGATGAAGCCTGCCTCCCTCTTCTGCCGTCGGCCCACGGTCTCTTTGCTCGCCTGCGCCGTCAAGGGAGAGAGGGTTGAGAGATCGAGAGACAGTCGTATGACTTCGGATGCTATTGGAAACAAACAGACTATTGTTTACACGTGTCCACTTCCTATTTGTCCAATCTGTAAATGCTCCGTCCAAAGCCCCTGATGCACCACAGCCCAGAATTCCCAGGGAGCTTAGAAACTTACAGGATTCAGAGAGTCAGAAGGAGCATGGGAAGTGCAAATAACTGGTTCAATTTCAAGCAACTTGTGGTTCGCCAAGCAAGGTTAAATTTCACAACCAACTAGTTCCGCATGAAGAACCCGTGGAAGAAATTAACTACATAAGGAAGACACTGGTAGCAGATTCCACTTTGAAATCAGTAATTGCAAAATTGCAAATCCCTAGGCTCTATTGCATGAACTACAATTTTTTTTGTAAGCTACTTTGAAGAAAACTTTTCTTTCCTTCATCGTATCATGAGCTAAGTTCAGAAAATATTACAGATGTTGCCAAATCTAATACTGTACATTGTTGAAGCTAGGATATAAGGGATGCAAAAGGCAACCGTTATAAATAAAAGCTTAGTCTCTACCAGTTACGTGATTAACTGTTTCCTCTAAAATTACATGATAAACTGGAATGTAGACCCCAGGGACTTCACCATGGTATGTTTCTAGTGTAGCAAATTAGATGGTTGTACCTACCCAAGCCAATGCTAGCACCAGTGATGCCTTTTGAAACAAATACGAGCCTTTATGAAATACACATGTTTGAAAATGCCGTGAATATTGCAGAGAGAATTTAAAGCAGTTTACTGAGCAACATGCTTCACTTAGATGATTCACAAATAATGTTTGCACTCCAGAAATAACCAAACAGGAAATAGGACACACATCAGTGTTCACGAAGCACAGTTTTAAAATGGCCTGTTAAATTAATCCCATGCAGGTTAACCCTGGTATATCACTAGTCTCAATGAGGGCAATACACAGGTCAATATCTTGCCCGTTATAAACACACAAAAAGGCCAAAATGTTGTGTGAAAACCACATGTAGAAGTTCTCACAAATTTTACAAGGAAAAGTATTAGTAGGGAAGGGCGTGCTGTGAATATGTGCAAACTTTGAACTCCAAACTCAATATAATTTGCAAGACAGAAAAGACAAAATAGCTGTTCAGAGTGTCAAAATTTAGTTTCTAGTTTTGACTATTTAGATCATCATTGACAAAATATTTTACCCTTTTTGTGCCTCAGAAAAGACATTGGTTTTAAAATTCGAAATTGGCATTAGTTTACAATAGACCCTTTAGAATTATTGAGGACTTGTGCGAGTGCTTTAATGCTTTTGACCCTGTAAGTCGAACCCCTTAATAGCCATTTTCGCGAAAGCATGCGCACGACATTACAATCACATCCAAATATAACAGTCTTGTTGCTGCTATGAAAAGACTGTCTGCCCATCTTACAAGATGAACATTTATGAACACTATTGCTTTTTTGCTTATGCCAACGATCATCGATGGTTCCAACTTCCAAGATAGCATAGTATGACATACTCAAAACTTCATGTTTGGTCTCAACTCGGACATGGGAAGGTTAGTCCTTCTCATTCAAGTGGATATGAAACATTTACTCATATGCACATTAAATTTACTTGCACCGAAAGCACAAATATTAGTAATTCAATGATCACCTGTTAATTGGCAGTAAACGGTAATAAGAAAGCTTATTCTTGACCTCGAAGCATCAAACTGTGCTCCATTGGCCACACACCTTAAATTGTAGTCATGAACAGCTGACTTGTGGCCAAAATTAAATAGAACCTTTTAGGCATGAATGGCAGACTTCAAATGGTGCTATGGGTGCCTATATCCAGCTAGATTGTTGGCAAAACTCATCCCAGGCTTTGTCTTTAAGTCATAAACAGCTACCTGGGCGGCTTTTTTTTCTCCAATCAAATTGTTGCTGATAACAAATGAACATGTCAAGAACTGTGCCTCACTAGAATGCCCTAGTTTAGTTCAAATTTGGCGACATGAGGCATCAAAATTATTAGAGCATGTTTGTCTAATTAAGGAAAACTCTGCCTTTACATACTAAAGGGGACTTTTGGAGTCAATCTGATAGCAGTCAGAAGTGACCTACAAAACATTTGGTGGCAAAGCTTTCCATAAAAGCTTAAACCTATTGGGCTGCTAAGATATTAGATATCACGATCCATCATCATGCAAAACATAGAACAAAAAAAGTCATAAACCTAGCAGGATTGTAAAAATATAAAGATGAATGTTGCAGGTGTACACAACCGAAACAGCATTTTATACCCAGTACACACCCTATCCTACACCACTACCGCATACTACAAGACTACTGCCTCTGCTACTGACGATAGCCTAAACTGCAGAATCGCACCTAAACTGTCGATGTGGGACTAAAAGTAGTACAGCGGCCATCTTACCCTAGCGGCCATGGCCAGTGCGGCAGTGCCGTGCCTCCCCCCGCTCCGCCGCGTGTCACGCCACCACGGAGCCACCGATGCGCTAATGAGATGCCTTCATCCCCCTCCTCGTCGTCGTGTCCGGTCGCCGGCGGTGCTCGCTGGCGATCTCCTGTAGACTGTACTGTACCACTCCAGGAATGGCCTGCGAGGGATTGTTAGATTGTGGTGGAGTATAAAGGACTCGCCGCTTTGAAAGGAGGGAGGAAAGGCGGCGGCGGCGGCGGCGGCGGCTGGAGAGGGTTCCGGTGGGCCGTGCGGTGGCGTTGATCTGGAGCGGATACGCGCACGGCGAGTGGAGAACAGTAGCGCAGGAGAGGTATTGTTCCGCGAGTGGGCTGAAAGCCGCGGCGTAGGCTGCAGGTCCAGGCCCAACGAAACACGGCCCAGGCTGCTTAACGTCGTTCGTTTTTTTATAGAAAAAAGTTGTGCTACGTTCTTGCCTTGCAAGCGAGCAACTACACGCACCCATGTACCCATGTCTCTTTTCTTTTTGTACCTATGAACATTATAATTCAGTAATAAAGCTTTGTGAGATTCTAAAAAAAAAACTACACGCACCCATGTCTCTTTTTTATTGCAAATTTTTGTAGGTAGCTTACCGTCACCCATGTGTCTACTTTTATGAAAAACTGAGTTGGTGATGATGGTGTGCCTGCCATCGTGTAATATAGATCGTTCGATCTATATCTGACGGATAGAAAGCAAACTATGTTAATTTTGCAAAAAGATACCCGCACCTTTCTCCACATTTGCAAATAAGGCATTCCCTCGTTCATCCTTATCTCCTATAACTACATTGTTGAGCAATTAAAAAAAGAAGCCTCTCGAACAATCTGGCTTGGTGGACGCTACCGGCGTCGTCCAACCCCATGCCTCCGCTCAGTCCAACCACCAATCACCACCACGCCTCACTCCTCCTCACCTTATCTCTCCTCTTTCTCGGGATATCATTAGTTTTTACACATGAGATTACTCCCGCAAGGGTCAATCACAACAGGTGTTTTATAAAAAAATGCATCTTAATGTTTCGTGCAATGCACGGGCATCTTGCTAGTCATGTCAAAATAAAACTCACATACATGTAAAAATTATACCAATAGCATTTAAAAAAATACAATAGCAGGAGTTACTCCACGATCGACGATGAGAGATGAAAAGGCTGACCGACAAAGTACCCCTCACCTTCCCTCTGCTCTCGCCACCACTCCCTCTGCTATTGCCACACCTCATGATCCCTCTCATGGCAAGCACCGGGCGGTGCGACACAAGACCTGTTTAAAAAATATTTATGTCACTCTTTTAAAATGACCAGTTTCACTATTTTGTGAAATCTAAAATTGAAAAAGGTGAAAGCACTTTTTAAAAACTTTAAATTATTTGTGTCACTGTTTCTTAATTCACTCTTTTAGAAGTGAAATATATTTACAATTAGTTTTTTATGTGTGCAATCAATTTTTGAAATAATTGAAAATTGGTTTTTGAATGAGTTGAAATCAAAATTTAAAATTATTCAAATCAGTTATTTGAAAGAGATGATTTTTTTGAAACAACTGAAATATTAAAAAAAAAATTCAATTTAGTGAAATTAGTTTTTCAATTAACTGGATTTTTTTAGAGAGTTAAAATTTGTTTATTTGAAAATCTTGAAATCAGTTTTTTGAAATACTGAAATCAGTTGTTTCAAAATTGAAATCAATTTATTAAATTACCGAGATCAGTTTCGTGAAATGATGAACGTGTTTTTTTGAAAAAACTATGTTTTTTAAATGAGTGAAATCAGTTTTTAAAATTATTAAAACTAGTTTCTTGGAAGTAATGATTAAAAAAATTCAAATATTTTTATAAATATTAAAAAAGATAGTTAATGTGAGAGAGGTTGATCCATTAAAAAAATTGAGCTAGCATGTCCTATATATATATATAGGGTAACGCTATTCTAAGTGTGAGTGTAAAATAGTTTATTCTACACCCCTAGAAATTCTATATACAAAATTTAGTAAAATGTTGTATAAAATATAGTAATTCAAAAAATATTTTGTCTAGATACTTCCTTTGTTTCCGAATTACTTGTCTTGAATTTGTTTAGATAAGGATGTATCTAGACACATTTTTAGTGTTAGATACATCCATATCTAAAAAAATCTAAGACAAGAAATTTGGGACAGAGGTAATATATCATATCTTTGATGGTCACACAGCTTTGAGTTGGCACCATTCTATTGATGAGGGAACCACCCTTACATACCCCCGCAGCCAGGAACTTCTTTGTGCGGTAACCTCACACAACAATGCTGTGGTCATTCGAAAGTGTGGACAGATCTGCATGGAATGATCTTCCGGTGATACAATTTTCAGGTTTTTCTTCAGAATTGACCACGCGTGGACAAACGAAGCGTTACTGCACAACTCACCTTCAAACCGTGCGATCATTAATCTTACATGCACAACATGTGTCGAGATCATGCCAGGATGATATTGTAGTGACATGTTCGATAGATGGCATCTCGAGCGGTAGTAAAGCCCTTTTTTGTGAGGAAGTGGTAAAACCCTTTTTATGTGTAAAACCGAGTAGGGGTAGTAGGGAGGATCAATGAAAACTGAAGCTGACTTGCGATGAAAAGGTGTGTGAGACGGCGTGACAAAGGGGAGCAAAATGAGAATAATAATTTCTTTTTAAGTAGGAGAAGGAGAAGATAAGAGATTAAGTTATGTTGGATTTTAGGCTTGGGAGTACTAGGAGCACCATCATGTTAGTACCACTACCACAATACGCTTCCCCATTACTTCCCCGTACACGAGGAGTGGATTAGGGGTTTGTTGACGATTCTATGTAAACGTCGCCTTATGGAGCATGTATCCGCAATTAGTCTTGATGTAACCTTCCTTGTCTCGTGTACTCATAGTGTGAAAACCCATGAGAACATGTGTATTGGGAGAAGGGCGGCCTTAACCTCACCATGCTCAATTTGAGTGACATTTTCCCATTGATAATGAGGTGCGCTAAAAAATTCCATTGCCAATGCTCTAATGTGTACTAAAGCATGTCATCTAGGTAAAAGTATGGCACACCATATATGATGAGGAAAGAGAGTATTATTCTATATTACTATGGGGCATGTTTGGTTGACATCCACACTTTGTCACACTTTTATGCCACAAGTGTGGCATGACACAGTTTTTATGGTGGCCAAATTGGTCGCCACACTTGTGGCAAAAGTTGGCTAGCAACTGAGTCTATGACAAGTAAGGTATGTAACAAAAGTGTGGCATGCCACAAGTGTGGCCGCAACCAAACATTTGCCTAAATTTGTCACACTTTGTGGCACAAAAGTGTGGCAAAGTGTGAATGGCAACCAAACATGCCCATTGTATTACATCTTAATGTAGATATAGTTTTTAGCATCCAAATCAAGAAAACTAATGCTTTGTCTCTCACGAAGCATATTAAACGAGACTAATTTTAGATACAACTCTAAAATATAATCCATTGAAGAAGTTGTATCTAAAAATATATTTAATATATATGATATAGCTGAAGATACATTGTATTGGGAGTGCCTTGATAGGGTACTCTCTCTTTGAGGATGGAGGGACAAGGCCCTATTGCCATATGTAGTCACGACTATTGGTGAGAATATATAGGTATGAAATTTTTTTTAGCATAGCTGATCTCCACTTGTATGTAGAATTTGTATTTGGGTAGCACACCATTTGTTGAAAGAATCTATTTTGATGCCATTCTCTAATATAATGGTCGACCGTTTGTGTAGGTGAGTGGGGATGACGAATTCGTAAGGGGCATGAAAAATCCTGAAACAATTAAAATGATCTTAAACAGAGAACGGTTACAAACTCAACACCCACTCATCGGGAATGAGATGAGTTGCAATAAAAATGTCTGTTTTCCATTTATATGTTTTTGTGAACTTTCCATTTATGTACTGGCAAATAAGAAAGAGAACATTCCATTTATCTAAGGGAAGTTTTTTTAGAAACTTTTTTGAGAAGTTTTTAAAACTTTTTTTAATCTAAGTTTTTTTAACTGCCACCGGAAGGAGTTGAAAACGGAGAGGTTGGCCGGCCTTGCTATCCAAATCAAACAAAACTGAGCTCCGCAGTCGGGCCATATCCTCTCCTTTGTTGGAACAGAAACGGGGAAGTGGAAGAGGTCTGTGGGCCCATGGTGCAATGTGGGGGGGGGGAGGGGGAGAACTAGGTTGAAATGGACCAGGCGCCATGCCGAGTCGGCAATTGAGCCCGCGAAGCATGCTAGGGCTCCCCTCCTCTCCAGCTTTATAACGACGAGACGACACCGCCCTCCTCCCCAATTCCACCTTCATGCAACACAAGCACCCACAAATATCTAGCGACTCTGCCTAACCCGATGCGGAAATTCCTCGTCGCAGCCAAGCATGGAGGGCACCACCGTTGAGCAGGAGTGTTTCTTGAAACTCTGCTCCACCAAAAAGAAGGTGTCGAGCGACTGGCACGAGGTGGAAGATAGTTCTGGCCGACTCAACCATTGATGAGACCAAAGAGCAGGCCATCAAAGTTGAAGAAGCAGACTCTAAACCCTAGCGTTGTTAGCAAACAACTAAAAACCTATACTGTGGGCATATATTCGGTTTTCTATTTGTTGGGCATTCAAAATATAATTAAATTGATTCCACTTGTCATAGCCATAATTTAGTGTATGGCATGAATTCATAACATGACCATGTTGTTAACTTGGTCACAGTTGTAATTTTCTTAGTGTAAACTACAAGATCGGATATGAACTTAGTGCTACTGTTGTTTGAAGTAGGCAAGTTAAGAAGTTGTTGATATATGTATGAGGCCAAAAAACATAGGTTCACCCCATAATATGTTAGGAATGCCTACACCATGATGGGATTTAACCAAATCTAGATAGTCTGAATGTCTTCGAGTTTTTCTGAATTATATTTTGTAATATTGAATTTATAGGGTGACTCCTTTAGTATTGACACTCGAACTCTTAGTTCTTAACTTGCAAGTTTGATAGGAAGTCTTAACCTCTAGACTCTGGAATAAACTGGTTAATTATAGCTTTTTATGGTTCCATATGTTTGTTCATGTCATTTCCACGCATGTTAATATGTGATGTTACAAAACGGGTGTAATTAACCACTTACTTGTCATAGAGTATACCCGGAAAGTCATTTCGGAATGCAATAAGTAAACATAAATGCAATTGGAAAAAAATTAAGAGTCATTTTTACATTAATAAATAGTTTTGAAAAAAATATGCAAAGCGTAAGCCGATTATCGTATATCGCATACTCGATCGGCTTTTGTTTACCTTTTCTTAAATGAAACTATATAATATTAGATAAGCTTTATGTGGCCACACTCGGGTTATAGACTACACTGTCACAAAGCCGTCAACCACTTCCATGATGGGCACGTGGCAAGAAACTTTGTCGAGATGGCTATCTATGCCGAGATTTTTTTTGTGGTATATGCCAAGCATTTCCTATAAGCCGATCTTTGTTTTTGTTCCGCCCGACCGAGGTCACTTTTTTGCCGTGTTTTTTCTTTTGATACTCGGTTTACACACTTATATGCCGAGTACCCGTAAATTTACGCTTGGATTACATCCATATACACAACAACTTATATTTGTAGCCGTCCCTTTTCCATCATTTTTTTGGAAATGTGTGAAAAATCCGTTTGAATGCCATCTAGAAAAAAAGTAGTGATGACCAAAATACTAGAGTAATACTTTTCAAAACTCAACTCGTGTTATAGTAATTTCACCCATCATTTCCTAAATCACTGAATAATTCATTCCAAAACCAGCATATCATCAGGCAAGAAACCAAAAGCTATAGACAAAACTTCTTTTCAACGACCACTGGACGGTCACTACTGAGGGTCACTTGACTGAAGTGGCAAATCTGTACCTTGCGTAACTTTCTATACTATAGTGATATATTTTTGTATTACTATTCCCTCCTTTCCGGTTTATAGGGTTCATCTTAATTTTTTCGTTTTTCCGATTTAAAGGACTCATCTCCATCTCCTATTGAAATTCTGAGGCGCATTAAATATTTGCATGCAGTAATTAAAAAGGAATTCGTCAATGCATGTAATGTTTCTACTCATTTAGTGACCAAGCATACATGCACTGCAATTAATCCAAATTACTGCATCAGTTACGCAAAGTACAGAGTGAGTACTAATAATAATTATATGGGAGCAAAGTTTCAGTGGTTACCCCCACTATATGGAGTAGTAGATGGATGACAATTTCATCTCCACGGATCGTGCTAGCTACGGCCTACGTCCATGAAAATTTGTCTTTCTCGTCGTTCCCGCCTACTGACATGGAGGGAAAACGAAGAAGCGGCAGGCCACGCAGTTAGGCTGGTTGTAATGGAGAGTATCATATACTATGCATAGTATCATAAGTTAGTATCTTAGGTTGCCTTATTAATTCCATGTATGACATAAAATAGTACAATATTTAATATGATACGGTATCATGATATGATACTACACCCTCTCTTTTATTATTTAATTGTGTGCCACGTCATCCAAAAAGTCTAGTTGGCATGCACGATACCGCTTATGATACTCCCATTACGACCAACCTTACTATCTCATCGGAAACACGATCAAGGCACGCCCGCTCGCCTCCTCCTTTTTTTTCTTCATTACTCTGTGTCAGGACCCCGACTCAATGTCACATCGATCTAGCCTGTAACACCTCATATCACTTTGCGGCCTCACGTACGGTATCCCCACGGATGTCGCCTTACCTTTGCCCGAGACCGTTTGCGCTTTTTGGCACACGTATATGATAGTATCGCTAGCATCCATATGAAAAGGAGCCTGGGCTGACATGGCTAGTTGTAAACCCAAAGTGGCACAGACTTACAGGGACAGGCATCCATGACCCAACATCGAACGTGTCGGTCATCAGCGAGTAAGTTCCGGGCTGTAGCACTGGGCTAGCAGGACTCCGGTAAACCGGACTGTAGCGGGCTAACAGGACTCCGGTACTCAACGCGTGACATCTCCCCGAAGGGACAGACACAGGAACGAAGAAGGACACATGCCGGCCAGCCTAAGTGTTCCGGAGCAGTAGCAAGCTACCATGGCTCAGTGGAGACACTAGGAGACATTTTCCGGTAAGAGAGGCTACTAAAGATAAACAACTAGATAGTCAGATCCCACACATACCAAGAATTTCAATCATACACACAATATGCTCGATATGTGCAAATACAACAAGGCATCACAACATGACTCTACGACACAAGTACTTTATTTAAAGGCTCAGAGAGCCATACATAGCATACACACAAGTACGGGTCACACGACCCACATTCAAGTCATACAAGCATACAAGCCAACAGCGGAAGTGTTTTGTCTGGGTACAGACAACTAGTAAAATAAAAGAGGCTTGGGTAAGCCTAGCTATACTACATGATCCTTCACTTGCTCAGGATCACCACCTGGGCCTTAGTCTACTCATCGATGTCAACGTCTACGAAGAACCCGTCAGAAGGGGTTGTGGCATCTTCTGAAAAATGTAAATTAAAGCAACATGAGTACAAAGGTACTCAGCAAGTCTTACATCAGATCCTACATACATGCATATTATCAAGAAGGGTTGGTGGGGTTATTGCAGCAAGCCAGCTTTGACTCTTGGCTAAGCTATCCTACGAGACTCCAACTTGAAATGGTTTTGCGCACTCGATTCCACTACTCACCACTTCAATACACTACCGAGGATCCACCTCCGTCTTCCTACGGAAGAGCCATCCTCGGCACTCACGCTTATCTTGAGGCTTTTAGTAGTTTCCATTTACCTGTCTATGAACTGTATAGGCACCCAAGTAGTCCTTTACCGCGGATGCGGCTATTCGAATAGATGATGTTAACCCTGCAGGGGTGTACTTCTTCATACATGTTTCCACCACTTAGCGTCTGCACACGACATGTGCTCGGCAGACTTCAAGCGAAAGCCGACGTGGGTGTAGACCACGACCTACCTAGACACTCAAGTCTCTAGTCCAGGTTTATCGCCTATTTGGGTTCCATCCATGAGGAGATCCAGCCGGAGTTTCGCTCACAGCCCCAAACGATGTGAACAGGGTTCCCGAGATACCAAACGGGCATCCGGTACACCCGACCACGTACCTACCGCATCACAGCCCACCCCTACGGTCAGCGCTGTCCACGGCCTCCAGTAGGCTACAAACACCAGAAACTACTTGCAACTCCTGGACAGAAGACTAGGGTGAATAAGAAGCCGAGCGGGGTCATATTTCAGGGCCCAATGTATGGTAGTAGCTGATTCTTAAATCACACATAGAAATCTCAGTGCTTAAGGACGGCCTCAATGAAACAACCCACCACGTACTCCTACATGGCCTCGCATCGATACCTTTACCAAATCGTGTTCAACACCTTACTCTCATACTGACACGATCATTTCACTCTAGCCCATCACCAGATGAACCAGACCTGACACGACTCTAAGCATAGCAGGCATAGCAAGGTAGGAACAACACAATCATATGGCTCAATCAACTCCTACACATGCTAGTGGGTTTCATCTAGTTACTGTGGCAATGACAGGTCATGCAGAGGAAATGGGTTCAACTACCGCAGCACACAGCAGTTTGAATCGCGTTGTCTTAATGCAGTAAAAGAGAGCAGAAGCGAGAACATGGGATTTTATCAATATGATCAAATGGTTGGTTGCTTGCCTGATGGGTCGGTGCACTAATTTTGTTCTTCTTTGGGGTAATCACGGTACTCCTCGGGGGCAGAACCTGCCGCAGAGAGCACCAATACACAAACATTACCAAACAATATGCAACAATATGATGCATGCATGAGACATGGCAAAATGAGTGTATTGGGCTAATGCAACTAAGAACAGATGGGTTTGAGCTAATTTGAACCAAAGGTTCAAAGTTCAAACTCATAAGTTGCCATTTCAAGTGCTTTATCTTGTTCTGTGATAAACAGCAGGTTAGCTTGTTTAAACATGCATGAAACCAGTACAGATGGAAAGATTGGATTTTCTGATCATTTTTCATATATAATTTGTTTCATTTGGGGCTACAAATTAATTTCTATGATTTTTTGAAGTTTGTAGCATTTTCTGGAATTTATAAATCATTCTGGATTTATTTTAATTCCAGAAAAGGATTACTGCGTCAGCATGATGTCATGCTGACCTCAGCAAGTCAACAGAGACGTCCAGGTCAAACCTGACTGTGGGTCCAGGGTGTCAGTGTAATTAGTTTAGCTAATAATTAATTAAAACTAAACCAGTTTAGTTAACAGGGCTGGGCCCCACCTGTCATTGACTCAACAGAGTCAACCAGGGCCCACTCGCGGTCAAAGTCAAAGTCAGCTGCACCGGCGTTTAGCCGCCGGCGAGCCCGACGCGGCGGCGAAAGTGATTTTGGCCGTTCCGGCCACCAAATGGGTCGCGGAAGGCATCTAGGTGGAGCTGGGGACAAACCGCAGCTCTTGGTGGAGTTAGTTGAGGTCGGGGTTGCCGGAGTTGGCGCCGGTGACGACCTAGGCGGCCGCCGGAGTTCGGGTGGATGCGAACTCGAAGCTAGGGTGTGCGGTGAGGTGCGGGGAGTGCATGGTTAGACCCTACGCGTCGTGGTGAGTGCGATGGACACCGAGAGGTGGCCGGAGGATGACCGGGAGCACGTCGGCGACGAGATCCACGGCGGTGCGTGCAGGTGATCTTCGTGTGGTCGCGGTGCTGCACGGGAGCGAGAGAAAGAAGGGGGAGGAGTTAGCTAAGCTCACGGCGGTCTTGAGGGAACAGACGGCGCAGTCGGGTACGAGCTGGTGCGGCGGCGACGGCGAAGGGGATCTCCGGCGATGGCGGTTCGGTCGAGGTCGGTGCGGTGGCTTCGGGGCACGCGAGCGCTCGGGGCTCGGCTAGCTCGAAGGAGTAGAGGGCGGCGGAGCTTCTGGACACGGTGGCGCGGCGTGGAAACGACGGGGAGCACGAGTACGATGGCGGTGCAGCGGCGGTGGCGTCGGCCATGGCGTGGGAGAGCGAGGGAGAGGAGCTGGGGGCGAATGGAGGTGTCTGTGAGCTCGAGGGGGAGGTGGCCGGTCGATCCAGGGCGGCAGAACGGCGAGAGGAGGAAGGAGAGCGGCAGGCAGCTGCGTGGCGCGCTGCGGTGCCGACGTCGAGCACCTTGGCTGCCTGCCTGGCGAGCCAAGTAGCTCGCTGGAGCGGTGGCTGGGCTGGGCCGGCTAGGTGGGCTGGCTGGTGGGCTGCCAGGTCAGTTTCCCTTTCTCCCTTTTATTTTCTATTTTCTATTTTCTTCTGTAGTTTGTGGATTTCTAAAAATACCTAAGAAACTCCAAAAATTCACCAAACTGCACCTGGTCCTTAGTTGGAATATTTCCAACATGGAACATTTTAGTTTGGGATTATTTGAGCATTTGCAATATTTTTATAAATTTTAAATGCCCAAATTCAAATACTTATGATTTAATTCAAGACCTTAGGATGACCTAGGAGACTGTGCATCACTTTTGGCAGAGGTTCTGAACCAAGACAAAAATGATGGACATTTTAGAAGGGCATTTCAGATTCATTGAAAATATTTTTAGTAAATCCTAGTTGGATTCAGAGGGGGTTGGGGGTTCTGTCATCCCCATTTTAAGTTTCTGTTGAATGAAAAAGACATGATGCAACACTCTAATGCATGAACTAGCTAGGTTGTGACAACTCACCCCCACTCAAAAGAATCTCGTCCCGAGATTTAGGTTCCTCCGGAAAGAAGGCGGGATATTCCAGTCAGAGACGATCCTCCCTTTCCCAAGTAGCTTCCTTCTCAGAATGGTGCGACCATTGAACCTTGAGAAACTTGATATTATGCCGTCGAGTGGTACGCTCGGCTTGATCGAGGATACGAACGGGGTACTCTCGATAAGTGAGATTATCTTGAAGATCAAGCGTTTCGTGGTCCACTCCACGGATAGGATCCGAGAAGCAACTCCTGAGTTGAGAAACATGGAAGACATCGTGGACTTTGGAGAGATGCGGAGGTAGTTCCAATTGGTAGGCAACTTCTCCTCGTTTGGCAAGAATGCGAAAGGGTCCAATTTAGCGAGGAGCCAATTTGCCTTTGATACCGAAACGATGGGTTCCCTTCAGAGGAGTAACCCGAAGGTAAGCCTTCTCGTCAACCTCTTAAGTCATAGCCTTATGTTTTCGGTCATATTGACTCTTTTGACGAGATTGGGCTGTTTTCAACTTTTCACGAACGATGCGAACTTGCTCTTCTGCTTCCTGGATCATATCCGGGCCAAAGAATTGTCTTTCCCCGGTTTCTGACCAGTTAAGAGGCGTTCGACACCTTCGTCCATAGAGAACTTCAAAAGGGGCTTTACCTAAGTTGGATTGATAGCTGTTGTTATAAGCAAATTCGGCAAATGGAAGGCATTTCTCCCAATCCATTCCGAATGAGATAACAGAAGCTCGAAGCATGTCTTCTAGGATTTGGTTGACACGTTCTACTTGACCACTTGATTGAGGGTGAAAGGCAGTGCTAAAGGAAAGATGGGTTCCCATATCGTTTTGGAAACTTTCCCAAAATCGAGAGGTGAAGAGACTTCCTCGATCCGAGTTAATTTCCAATGGAACACCATGGAGAGACACTATTCGGGAGATGTACAAGTCTGCTAGCTGGCTAGCGGTTATACTCTCGCGAACAGGCAAGAAATGAGCTACTTTGGAGAGACGGTCGATAACGACGAAGATAGCATTATTCCCTCTCTTGGTCCTGGGAAAACCGGTGATGAAATCCATACCAATTTTATCCCATTTCCATTCAGGAATAGCTAAGGGTTGAAGGGTGCCAGCAGGCCGTTGATGCTCTGCTTTTACACGACGACAGACGTCGCAGTTAGCAACAAATTGAGCAATGTCTCTCTTCATCCTAGTCCACCAGAACCTCTGGTGTAGGTCCTGATACATCTTAGTGCTACCGGGATGAATGGTGAGAGGAGATTCATGAGCCTCCCTAAGGATCAGCTGCCGTAAGTGTCGGTTCTTGGGAACTACTAGGCGGTTCTCAAAATACACAACACCACTATTATTTGTAGAGAAACATTTAGCATCTCCGCTAGCAATGTTCTCCTTAATTCGAGATATTCCTTTATCTCGTTTTTGGGCAGCGATGATTTGATCCGTAAGAGTAGGTTTCACCACCAAGGTGGAAAGGAATCCTTGAGGAACAATGTGAAGGTTAAGCTTCCGAAATTCCTCGTGGAGAAGTGGTTGACTTTGTTGCAACATCAGATTGTTGCAATAAGATTTACGACTTAGCGCATCAGCCATGACGTTGGCTTTTCCTGGGGTGTAAGTTATCCCTAAGTCGAAATCTGTAATCAACTCAATCCAACGTCTTTGCCTGAGATTCAAATCTGGTTGGGTGAATATGTACTTCAGACTTTGGTGATCGGTATAGATTTCGCAACGATTACCGAGGAGGTAATGTCGCCAGGTTTTGAGTGCATGGACTACAACTGCAAGCTCTAGATCATGAGTGGGGTAGTTTTCCTCATGTGGGTGTAATTGCCGTGAAGCATAAGCAATTATGTGTCGATCTTGCATGAGAATACAACCTAGTCCTTGTCGCGAGGCGTCGCAATAGATAACAAAGTCCTTGGAGAAATCTGGTGGTACCAGTACGGGAGCAGAAGTTAAACGTCTTTTCAGTTCTTGGAAACTGTGCTCGCATTGTGGAGTCCACACGAACTTTTTATCTTTCTTGAGGAGTTCAGTTAGAGGTTTAGCAACTTTGGAGAAGTTCTCGACAAAGCGGCGACAATAGCTCGCTAAGCCAAGGAAACTCCGAACTTGCTTGACCGATTTAGGTGGAGTCCAATTAAGGACGGCTTGAACTCGCTCGGGGTTGACAGCAATACCTTTACCCGAAATTACATGTCCTAGATAGGTCACTTCTGGCAACCAAAATTCGCATTTAGAAAACTTGGCATAAAGGCGATGCTCCCGAAGTTTCATCAACACTAGCCTTAGATGTTCGGCATGTTCTTCCTCGTTCTTAGAGTAGATGAGTATATCATCGAGGTAAACCACGACGAATTTATCCAAATACTCCATGAAAATTGAGTTCATTAACCGGGAGAAAGTGGCTGGAGCGTTGGTTAAACCGAAGGACATGACGGTGTACTCGTATTGGCCGTAACGAGTAACAAAAGCCGTTTTAGGAATGTCCCCATTCCGGATTTTGATTTGATGGTAGCCTAACCTCAAATCCATCTTAGAGAAGACTGAGGATCCTGCGAGCTGATCATACAGATCGTTGATCCTGGGAAGCGGATACTTGTTCTTAATTGTGACCAAGTTGACGGGTCGATAATCTACAACCATCCGGTCCGTACCATCCTTCTTCTTGACGAAGAGGACGGGGCAAGCCCATGGAGATGAACTAGGACGGATGAAACCCTTTTTCAAGGACTCATCGAGTTGTTTCTTTAGTTCGGCTAGTTCTAGGGGTGCCATCTTATAGGGTCTTCTAGAAATTGGGACAGTTCCTGGAATGAGATCTATCACGAACTCGACATCTCTGTCAGGTAGGACACCTGGCAATTGTTCTGGAAAGACATCCGGAAAATCACGGACTACCGGAACGTCTTCGAGGTCTGGCAATGGACTGGCATTAAGGGAATATAGTTGTCGCTTGGATATTCGGGTCAAGACATTGACTATCTTTCCCGAAGGGTGCGTGAGTTGGACAGTTCTAGAGAAACAATCAATCTTGGCATGATGGGCTGACATCTAGTCCATACCCAAGATGATATTAATATCCGAAGATTTGAGAGCTATTAATTATGCAAGGAAAACAAGTCTGTCGACCTGAATTTCATTCCCATGGCTTACTCTAGAGGTTTGCCATCTAGAACCAGGAGTAGAAATTTCCATGGTGGAAGGCATGTCACAGAATGCGGTGTTATGCAAGCGAGCATAGTTTTCGGACATGAATGAATGAGATGCTCCAGTATCAAAAAGAACAGATGCCGGGTGGCAATTAACAAGGAGCGTACCGAGAACGATGTTGGGATCCTCTTGGGCCTCTTCAGCTGAGACACAATTTACATGGGCACGTGCAGTGGTGGCCGGCTTGGCATAGAACACCTTTCCTGCTGGCTTGCCACGGCCAACAGCTTTCGCAGACTGGTTGGGGTTGGTTTGGGGACAATCGCGCATGTAGTGGCCTGATTCCCCACACTTGAAGCACGTCACGGGGCTGGTGCGTGGAGGAGCATTGTTGGTTGGCCCACCATAGGGCTTAGCTGGTGCAAACCGCTGAGCTGGATGAGGCGCCTGATAGGATGGCCTCGATGTGAATCTGGGTGGCAGGGCAATGTTAGGCACCCATACCCGGCGCTTCTGTGGTCCAGCACCGGATGAGGAACCCATGTCACGACCATGTTTGCGTGTTGCTTCGAAGTCAGTCTGACCCGTCTCAGCACTGATGGCTTTGTTCACAAGCTTCTGGAAAGAGGTGCACTCATGCAGACGGAGATCTCGGCGAAGTTCGGGGCTAAGTCCCTTGCGGAACCTTGCCTGTTTCTTGGCGTCAGTGGAGACCTCTTCAGTTGCATAGCGTGCGAGGTTACCGAACTCCCTACTATAAGCGTCCGCAGAGAGACGACCTTGGGTGAAACTGCAGAACTCCTCACGTTTACGATCCATGAGACCTTCCGGAATGTGATGTTCACGGAAAGCCTCGCTGAATTCTGCCCAAGTAGTGACATGGCCAGCTGGGCGCATAGCCATATAGTTCTCCCACCAGAGACTGGCGGGGCCTTCAAGATGATATGCAGCAAAGGTGACCTTATCAGCCTCAGCTACGAGCGCAGAACGTAGCTTGTGAGTAATGCTGCGAAGCCAGTCATCGGCGTCGAGAGGCTCGACGGAGTGGTGGAAGGTAGGCGGGTGTAACTTGATGAAGTCACTGAGCGACACCAAGTTATTCCTCTGATGATGTGCTGTGTTCTGCTCGATGCGCTCCAACAAACGGTTGGTCTCCCGTTTGTTTCTCTCGGCCTCTAGCATAACTTCGGCCAGAGAAGGAGGGTGAGGCAGGTTTGCTTCCCCAAATCTGCTGCCTTCGGCCTGCTCTGGCGGAGCAGGGTTGTTGCGGGTGTTAACCATCCTAGGAAAAACAAGACAAGGGTTTAGTCCAAGGTGATAAGATTCTGCCATAGAAATGTAGAATGTAATGGATAACTCGGAATGCAAGATGATCATCTGTATGACATGGTAGATACAGAAACTGCTTCTTTATTCCATCGTCATACACACCATACAAGGTTTAGTACAAGACCAAACAAAGTACTACTACGGTGAAAGGGAGATTACATCTCATCGGAGGCATTCCAAGCTCCTATACATTATTTTTCTTACACCTCCGGAATTGATACACACTAAGTCATATTCCACAAATCACGCAGGACGGTGGAGATACAACTATTACAATACTATTGGAACTACTACTAACTCAGACATCTCCGTAGTAGTTCTCATAGAAGTCTCCTCCATAACCTGGAAGTTCAACGTGAGCGTCCGGAAACAGACGGTCCTGAGGAGCTTGTGGACCATAAGGGCTAGGGTGAGGTCTTGGACCAACAAACGGTGGCCTACGGGGACCACGAGGTGGGGTGATGCCCCCCACATCACGCCAATCCATCATGTCTGGCAGAGCAGATCTAACAGGATACAGGTCTCTCATGTCCATATTGTTGGGGAACGTTGCAGAAAATTAAAATTTTTCCTACGGTTTCACCAAGATCCATCTATGAGTTCATCTAAGCAACGAGTCAAGGGAGAGAGTTTGCATCTACATACCACTTGTAGATCACGAGCGGAAGCTAGCCAAGGGGATGGTGATGATGAAGTCGTACTCGAACGTGATTCGGATCACCGATGTCCAAGTGCTGAACGGACAACACCTCCGCGTTCAACACACGTACGGGATGGGAGATGTCTCCTCCTTCTTGATCCAGCAAGGGGGAAGGAGAGGTTGAGGAAGATTGCTCCAACGGCAGCACGACGGCGTGGTGTAGTTGGTGCAGCAGTACTCCGACAGGGCTTCGCCAAGCATATACGGAGGAGGAGAGGTGTTGGGGAGGGGAGGGGCTGCGCCTCGGCTTGTGTTAAGCTCCCATGCGCCTCCCCACTATATATAGGGGTGGAGGGGCTGGTTTCTTGCCCTCCAAGTCCATTGGGGCGTTGGCCAAGGTGGGAGGAAAGAAATCCCATCATTTCCTTCCCCACCGATTGTTATCCCCCCTTTTTAGGGATCTTGATCTTATCCCTTCGGGATATGATCTTATTCCTTCTAAGGGGGGATCTTGGTGCTCCTTGACCAGGGGTGTGGGGCCTTTCCCCCACTACTCACGTTCATGTGGGTCCCCCCATGCAGGTGGGCCCCACTCCGGAACCTTCTAGAACCTTCCCGGTACAATACCGAAAAATCCCGAACATTTTCCGGTGGCCACAATAGGACTTCCCATATATAAATCTTTACCTCCGGACCATTCCGGAACTCCTCGTGACGTCCGGGATCTCATCCGGGACTCCGAACAACATTCGGTAACCACATACGAACTTCCTTTATAACCCTAGAGTCATCGAACCTTAAGTGTGTAGACCCTACGGGTTCGGGAGACATGTAGACATGACCGAGACGTTCTCCGGTCAATAACCAACAGCGGGATCTGGATACCCATGTTGGCTCCCACATGCTTCTCGATGTTGTCATCGGATGAACCACGATGTCGAGGATTCGATCAAACCCTGTATACAATTCCCTTTGTCAATCGGTACGTTACTTGCCCGAGACTCGATCGTCGGTATCCCAATACCTTGTTCAGTCTCGTTACCGGCAAGTCACTTTACTCGTACCGTAATGCATGATCTCGTGGCCAACACTTTGGTCACCTTGAGCTCATTATGATGATGCATTACCGAGTGGGCCCAGAGATACCTCTCCGTCATACGGAGTGACAAATCCCAGTCTCGATCCGTGTCAACCCAACAGCTACTTTCGGAGATACCTGTAATGCACCTTTATAGTCACCCAGTTACGTTGTGACGTTTGATACACCCAAGGCACTCCTACGGTATCCGGGAGTTACACGATCTCATGGTCTAAGGAAGAGATACTTGACATTGGCAAAGCTCTAGCAAACGAACTAAATGACCTTTGTGCTATGCTTAGGATTGGGTCTTGTCCATCACATCATTCTTCTAATGATGTGATCCCGTTATCAACGACATCCAATGTCCATAGCCAGGAAATCATGACTATCTGTTGATCACAACGAGCTAGTCAACTAGAGGCTCACTAGGGACATATTGAGGTCTATGTATTCACACGTGTATTACGATTTCCGGATAATACAGTTATAGCATGAATAAAAGACAATTATCATGAACAATGAAATATAATAATACTTTTATTATTGCCTCTAGGGCATATTTCCAACAGTCTCCCACTTGCACTAGAGTTACCAATCTAGTTACATTGTGATGAATTGAACACCCATAGAGTTCTGGTGTTGATCATGTTTAGCTCGCGAGAGAGGTTTAGTCAACGGATCTGCGACATTCAGATCCGTATGTACTTTGCAAATTTCTATGTCTCCATCTTGAACATTTTCACGGATGGAGTTGAAACGACGCTTGATGTGCCTGGTCTTCTTGTGAAACCTGGGCTCCTTGGCAAGGGCAATAGCTCCAGTGTTGTCACAGAAGAGTTTGATTGGCCCTGACGCATTGGGTATGACTCCTAGGTCGGTGATGAACTCCTTCACCCAAATCGCTTCATGCGCTGCCTCCGAGGCTGCCATGTACTCCGCTTCACACGTAGATCCCGCCACGACGCTCTGCTTGCAGCTGCACCAGCTTACTGCTCCACCATTCAACATATACACGTATCCGGTTTGTGACTTAGAGTCATCCGGATCTGAGTCGAAGCTAGCTTCGACGTAACCCTTTACGACAAGCTCTTCGTCTCCTCCATAAACGAGAAACATGTCCTTTGTCCTTTTCAGGTACTTCAGGATATTCTTAACTGCTGTCCAGTGTTCCTTGCCGGGATTACTTTGGTATCTAGCTACCAAACTCACGGCAAGGTTTACATCAGGTCTGGTACACAGCATGGCATACATAATAGATCCTATGGCTGAAGCATAGGGGATGACACTCATCTCTTCTTTATCTTTTGCCGTGGTCGGTGACTGAGCCGAGCTCAATCTCACACCTTGTAACATAGGCAAGAACCCCTTCTTGGACTGATCCATTTTGAACCTCTTCAAAATCTTATCAAGGTATGTGCTTTGTGAAAGACTTATGAGGCGTCTCGATCTATCTCTATAGATCTTGATGCCTAATATGTAAGCAGCTTCTCCAAGGTCCTTCATTGAAAAACACTTATTCAAGTAGGCCTTAATGCTATCCAGAAATTCTATATTATTTCCCATCAAGAGTATGTCATCTACATATAATATGAGAAATGCTACAGAGCTCCCACTCACTTTCTTGTAAACGCAGGCTTCTCCATAAGTCTGCATAAACCCAAACGCTTTGATCATCTCATCAAAGCGAATATTCCAACTCCGAGATGCTTGCACCAGCCCATAAATGGATCGCTGGAGCTTGCATACTTTGTTAGCGTTCTTAGGATCGACAAAACCTTCCGGCTGCATCATATACAGTTCTTCCTTAAGATGCCCGTTAAGGAATGCTGTTTTGACGTCCATCTGCCATATCTCATAATCATAGTATGCGGCAATTGCTAACATGATTCGGACGGACTTTAGCTTCGCTACGGGAGAGAATGTCTCGTCGTAGTCAATCCCTTGAACCTGTCGATAACCCTTAGCGACAAGTCAAGCTTTATAGATGGTGACATTACCATCCGCATCTGTCTTCTTCTTAAAGATCCATTTGTTTTCTATCGCTCGCCGATCATCGGGCAAGTCTGTCAAAGTCCATACTTTGTTTTCATACATGGATTCTATCTCGGATTTCATGGCTTCAAGCCATTTGTTGGAATCTGGGCCCGCCATCGCTTCTTCATAGTTCGAAGGTTCACCGTTGTCTAACAACATGATTTCCAGGACGGGGTTGCCGTACCACTCTGGTGCGGAACGTGTCCTTGTGGACCTACGAAGTTCAGTAGCAACTTGATCCGAAGTACCTTGATCATCATTATTGGTTTCCTCTTCAGTTGGTGTGGGCATCACAGGAACATTTTCCTGAGCTGCACCACTTTCCCGTTCGAGAGGTAGTACTTCATCGAGTTCTACTTTCCTCCCACTTACTTCTTTCGAGAGAAACTCTTTTTCTAGAAAGCATCCGTTCTTGGCAACAAAGATTTTGCCCTCGGATCTTAAGTAGAAGGTATACCCGACAGTTTCCTTAGGGTATCCTACGAAGACGCATTTTTCCGACTTGGGTTCGAGCTTTTCAGGTTGAAGTTTCTTGACATAAGCATCGCATCCCCAAACTTTTAGAAACGACAGCTTAGGTTTCTTCCCAAACCATAATTCATACGGTGTCGTCTCAACGGATTTAGACGGTGCCCTATTTAAAGTGAATGTAGCTGTCTCTAGAGAGTATCCCCAAAATGATAGCAGTAAATCAGTAAGAGACATCATAGACCGCACCATATCCAATAGAGTGCGATTACGACGTTCGGACACACCGTTTCGCTGAGGTGTTCCAGGCGGCATGAGTTGTGAAACGATTCCACATTTCCTTAAGTGTGTGCCAAATTCGTGACTTAAATATTCTCCTCCACGATCTGATCGTAGGCACTTTATCTTTCGGTCACGTTGATTCTCCACCTCATTCTGAAATTCCTTGAACTTTTCAAAGGTCTCAGACTTGTGTTTCATTAAGTAGACATACCCATATCTACTTAAGTCATCAGTGAGAGTGAGAACATAACGATATCCTCCGCGAGCCTCAACGCTCATTGGACCGCACACATCGGTATGTATGATTTCCAATAAGTTGGTTGCTCGCTCCATTGTTCCGGAGAACGGAGTCTTGGTCATCTTGCCCATGAGGCATGGTTCGCACGTGTCAAATGATTCATAATCAAGAGACTCTAAAAGTCCATCGGCATGGAGCTTCTTCATGCGTTTGACACCAATGTGACCAAGGCGGCAGTGCCACAAGTATGTGGGACTATCGTTATCAACTTTACATCTTTTGGCATCTACACTATGAACATGTGTAATATTACGCTCGAGATTCATTAAGAATAAACCATTGACCATCGGAGCATGACCATAAAACATATCTCTCATATAAATTGAACAACCATTATTCTCAGACTTAAATGAGTAGCCATCTCGTATTAAACGAGATCCAGATACAATGTTCATGCTCAAACTTGGCACTAAATAACAATTATTAAGGTTCAAAACTAATCCCGTAGGTAAATGTAGAGGCAGCGTGCCGACGGCGATCACATCGACTCTAGAACCATTCCCGACGCGCATCGTCACCTCGTCCTTCGCCAGTCTTCGTTTATTCCGCAGCTCCTGCTGTGAGTTACAAATATGAGCAACGGCACCGGTATCAAATACACAGGAGTTACTACGAGTACTGGTAAGGTACACATCAATTACATGTATATCAAATATACCTTTGGTTTTGCCGGCCTTCTTATCTGCTAAGTATTTGGGGCAGTTCCGCTTCCAGTGACCCTTCCCCTTGCAATAAAAGCACTCAGTCTCAGGCTTAGGTCCATTCTTTGACTTCTTCCCGGTAACTGGCTTACCAGGCGCGGCAACCTCCTTGCCGTCCTTCTTGAAGTTCTTCTTACCCTTGCCCTTCTTGAACTTAGTGGTCTTATTGACCATCAACACTTGATGTTCTTTCTTGATTTCAGCCTCTGCTGACTTCAGCATCGAGAACACTTCAGGAATGGTCTTTTCCATCCCCTGCATGTTGTAGTTCATCACAAAGCTCTTGTAGCTTGGTGGGAGCGACTGGAGGATTCTGTCAATGACCGCCTCATCTGGGAGGTTAATGTTCAGCTGGGTCATACGGTTGTGCAACCCAGACATCTTCAGGATGTGCTCACTGACATAACTGTTTTCCTCCATCTTACAACTATAGAACTTGTCGGAGACATCATATCTCTCGACCCGGGCATGAGCTTGGAAAACTAGTTTCAGCTCTTCGAACATCTCATATGCTCCGTGATGCTCAAAACGCTTTTGGAGCCCCGGTTCTAAGCTGTAAAGCATGCCGCACTGAACGAGGGAGTAATCATCAGCGCGAGTTTGCCAAGCATTCATAATGTCTTGGTTCTCTGGGACGGGAGCGTCACCTAGCGGTCCTTCTAGGACATATTGTTTCCTGGCAGCTATGAGGATGATCCTCAGGTTCCAGACCCAGTCCGTATAGTTGCTGCCATCATCTTTCAGCTTGGTTTTCTCTAGGAACGCGTTGAAGTTCATGTTGACATGAGCGTTGGCCATTTGATCTACAAGACATATTTGCAAAGGTTTTAGACTAAGTTCATGATAATTAAGTTCTAATCAAATTATGAACTCCCACTCAGATTAGACATCCCTTTAGTCATCTAAGTGTTACACAATCCGAGTCGACTAGGCCGTGTCCGATCATCACGTGAGATGGACTAGTCATCGTCGGTGAACATTCTCATGTTGATCGTATCTTCCATACAACTCGTGTTCGACCTTTCGGTCTCCGTGTTCCAAGGCCATGTCTGCACATGCTAGGCTCGTCAAGTTAACCCTAAGTGTTTTCGCTGTGTAAAACTGTCTTACACCCGTTGTATGTGAACGTAAGAATCCATCACACCCGATCATCACGTGGTGCTTAGAAGCGACGAACTGTAGCAACGGTGCACAGTTAGGGGAGAACACTTCTTGAAATTTTTGTAAGGGATCATCTTATTTACTACCGTCGTCCTAAGTAAACAAGATGCATAAACATAATAAACATCACATGCAATTATATAGTTGTGACATGATATGGCCAATATCATATAGCTCCATTGATCTTCATCTTCGGGGCTCCATGATCATCTTGTCACCGGCTTGACACCATGATCTCCATCATCATGATCTCCATCATCGTGTCTTCATGAAGTTGTCACGCCAATGACTACTTCTACTTCTATGGCTAACGCGTTTAGCAATAAAGTAAAGTGAGTTACATGGCGTTCTTCAATGACACGCAGGTCATACAAAAAATAAAGACAACTCCTATGGCTCCTGCCGGTTGTCATACTCATCGACATGCAAGTCGTGAATCCTATTACAAAGAACATGATCTCATACATCACAATTCATCATTCATCACAACTTCTGGCCATATCACATCACATGATCAATCGCCGCAAAAACAAGTTAGACGTCCTCTAATTGTTGTTGCATCTTTTACGTGGCTGCAATTGGGTTCTAGCAAGAACGTTTTCTTACCTACGAATAACCACAACGTGATTTTGTCAACTTCTATTTACCCTTCATAAGGGCCCTTTTAATCGAATCCGCTCCAACTAAAGTGGGAGAGACAGACACCTGCCAGCCACCTTATGCAACTAGTGCATGTCAGTCGGTGGAACCGGTCTCACGTAAGCGTACGTGTAAGGTTGGTCCGGGCCGCTTCATCCCACAATACCGCCGAAGCAAGAAAAGACTAGTAGAGGCAAGTAAGATGACAAAATCCACGCCCACAACAAAATTGTGTTCTACTCGTGCAAAGAGAACTACGCATAGACCTAGCTCATGATGCCACTGTTGGGGAACGTTGCAGAAAATTAAAAATTTTCCTACGGTTTCACCAAGATCCATCTATGAGTTCATCTAAGCAACGAGTCAAGGGAGATAGTTTGCATCTACATACCACCAGTAGATCACGAGCGGAAGCTAGCCAAGGGGATGGTGATGATGGAGTCGTACTCGAACGTGATTCGGATCACCGATGTCCAAGTGCTGAACGGACAGCACCTCCGCGTTCAACACACGTACGGGACGGGAGACGTCTCCTCCTTCTTGATCCAGCAAGGGGGAAGGAGAGGTTGAGGAAGATTGCTCCAACGGCAGCACGACGACGTGGTGTAGTTGGTGCAGCAGTACTCCGACAGGGCTTCGCCAAGCATATACGGAGGAGGAGAGGTGTTGGGGAGGGGAGGGGCTGCGCCTTGGCTTGTGTTAAGCTCCCATGCGCCTCCCCACTATATATAGGGGTGGAGGGGCTGGTTTCTTGCCCTCCAAGTCCATTGGGGCGTTGGCCAAGGTGGGAGGAAAGAAATCCCATCATTTCCTTCCCCACCGATTGTTATCCCCCCTTTTTAGGGATCTTGATCTTATCCCTTCGGGATATGATCTTATTCCTTCTAAGGGGGGATCTTGGTGCGCCTTGACCAGGGGTGTGGGGCCTTTCCCCCACTACTCACGTTCATGTGGGTCCCCCCATGCAGGTGGGCCCCACTCCGGAACCTTCTAGAACCTTCCCGGTACAATACCGAAAAATCCCGAACATTTTCCGGTGGCCAAAATAGGACTTCCCATATATAAATCTTTACCTCCGGACCATTCCAGAACTCCTCGTGACGTCCGGGATCTCATCCGGGACTCCGAACAACATTCGGTAACCACATACGAACTTCCTTTATAACCCTAGCGTCATCGAACCTTAAGTGTGTAGACCCTACGGGTTCGGGAGACATGTAGACATGACCGAGACGTTCTCCGGTCAATAACCAACAGCGGGATCTGGATACCCATGTTGGCTCCCACATGCTTCTCGATCTTGTCATCGGATGAACCACGATGTCGAGGATTCGATCAAACCCTGTATACAATTCCCTTTGTCAATCGGTACGTTACTTGCCCGAGACTCGATCGTCGGTATCCCAATACCTTGTTCAGTCTCGTTACCGGCAAGTCACTTTACTCGTACCGTAATGCATGATCTCGTGGCCAACACTTTGGTCACCTTGAGCTCATTATGATGATGCATTACCGAGTGGGCCCAGAGATACCTCTCCGTCATATGGAGTGACAAATCCCAGTCTCGATCCGTGTCAACCCAACAGCTACTTTCGGAGATACCTGTAATGCACCTTTATAGTCACCCAGTTACGTTGTGACGTTTGATACACCCAAGGCACTCCTACGGTATCCGGGAGTTACACGATCTCATGGTCTAAGGAAGAGATACTTGACATTGGCAAAGCTCTAGCAAACGAACTAAACGACCTTTGTGCTATGCTTAGGATTGGGTCTTGTCCATCACATCATTCTCCTAATGATGTGATCCCGTTATCAACGACAACCAATGTCCATAGCCAGGAAATCATGACTATCTGTTGATCACAACGAGCTAGTCAACTAGAGGCTCACTAGGGACATATTGAGGTCTATGTATTCACACGTGTATTACGATTTCCGGATAATACAGTTATAGCATGAATAAAAGACAATTATCATGAACAATGAAATATAGTAATACTTTTATTATTGCCTCTAGGGCATATTTCCAACACATATATCCAGCTTGCACTGCCGGTGCAAACCGAGTTAAAGTGGCCCAATGATCGGCACGGGCGTTGAAAAGCTCCATCCTCAAGGCCCGACTCTCTCGGTCCTTATCCTCGAGCAACTCGGCAGTGGTGCGAGTTAGTGAGTCCTCCTGACTGGAATCAGCATAGATAGCCCGGAGATACCCATGCGCTCCAGGAAGTGAAGCTGGCATATACCGGAAGTCGGTGTTGCGAAGCAGGCCAGTCCTGACTCGCCTGATGGTCATCATGGAATAAGCAGCATCTTGCACCGCCATATCAATGGTAACACCGAGTCCATAGGAACAGTGAAGGGGCTCGGTGGAACCAGGATAAGAGGGAAATATCCTGACAGTGCAGAGATACTGGCTTTGATTAAAATCTCGGAACTGCTCTTCGACTGTGTATTCGGGATACCAACGGTAACCCGTCTCGATCATTACCCGGACTAACATAGCCGTATGACCGGTCACACCGATGCATCTGGTCAGACGAACCACTTGGTTTTGATCACGAGTGGCCATATGGAAGCACAACCACAATGCAAAGACATTAGAATTTCTAGTAGAACTTGGATAGCATAACGGCTGTAAATGCTCAAAAAGGATTTGAGACATTTTACAAAGAATTGTATAGCCACTCAACAATATCATATCAAGGTTCTGGTCCAACTTAGTAACATAACAGGATAGTAGAACTGAACTAGGCTTGTTATCATCAAACCTATAAGGTACTACTGATTAGTAACACATGAACCTGATAGAGAGAGGAGACCCTAATCCTTAACCCCCGGTGGAAGAATGGACTGACTCAGATCAGAATGCCATGAGGTAAAGGAGTAAAAAGAGCCTTACGTACCATCCCACAATCAATTCCCCTACATATAACTAAAGCATTTCTAGACTCAACATCGACCAGTTTGGCTTGGAGAACCTACAGGCAGTCCGGCTCTGATGCCAACGCTGTCAGGACCCCGACTCAATGTCACATCGATCTAGCCTGTAACACCTCATATCACTTTGCGGCCTCACGCACGGTATCCCCACGGGTGTCGCCTTACCTTTGCCCGGGACCGTTTGTGCCTTTTGGCACACGTATATGATAGTGTCGCTAGCATCCATATGAAAAGGAGCCCGGGCTGACATGGCTAGTCGTAAACCCAAAGTGGCACAGACTTACAGGGACAGGCATCCATGACCCAGCATCGAACGTGTCGGTCATCAGCGAGTAAGTTCCGGGCTGTAGCACTGGGCTAGCAGGACTCCGGTAAACCGGGCTGTAGCGGGCTAACAGGACTCCGGTACTCAACGCGTGACATTTCCCCGAAGGGACAGACACAGGAACGAAGAAGGACACATGCCCGCCAGCCTAAGTGTTTCGGAGCAGTAGCAAGCTACCATGGCTCAGTGGAGACACTAGGAGACATTTCCCGGTAAGAGAGGCTACTAAAGATAAACAACTAGATAGTCAGATCCCACACATACCAAGCATTTCAATCATACACACAATATGCTCGATATGTGCAAATACAACAAGGCATCACAACATGACTCTACGACACAAGTACTTTATTTAAAGGCTCAGATAGCCATACATAGCATACACACAAGTACGGGTCACACGACCCACATTCAAGTCATACAAGCATACAAGCCAACAACGGAAGTGTTTTGTCTGGGTACAGACAACTAGTAAAATAAAAGAGGCTTGGGTAAGCCTAGCTATACTACATGATCCTTCACTTGCTTAGGATCACCACCTAGGCCTTAGTCTACTCATCGATGTCAACGTCTACGAAGAACCCGTCGGAAGGGGTTGTGGCATCTTCTGAAAAATGTAAATTAAAGCAACATGAGTACAAAGGTACTCAGCAAGTCTTACATCAGATCCTACATACATGCATATTATCAAGAAGGGTTGGTGGGGTTATTGCAGCAAGCCAGCTTTGACTCTTGGCTAAGCTATCCTACGAGACTCCAACTTGAAATGGTTTTGCGCACTCGAGTCCACTACTCACCACTTCAATACACTACCGAGGATCCACCTCCGTCTTCCTATGGAAGAGCCATCCTCGGCACTCACGCTTATCTTGAGGCTTTTAGTAGTTTCCATTTACTTGTCTATGAACTATATAGGCAACCAAGTAGTCCTTTACCGCGGACGCGGCTATTCGAATAGATGATGTTAACCCTGCAGGGGTGTACTTCTTCATACATGTTTCCACCACTTAGCGTCTGCACACGACATGTGCTCGGCAGACTTCAAGCGAAAGCCGACGTGGGTGTAGACCACGACCTACCTAGACACTCAAGTCTCTAGTCCAGGTTTATCGCCTATTTGGGTTCCATCCATGAGGAGATCCGGCCGGAGTTTCGCTCACAGCCCCAAACGATGTGAACAGGGTTCCCGAGATACCAAACGGGCATCCGGTACACCCGGCCACGTACCTACCGCATCACAGCCCACCCCTACGGTCAGCGCTGTCCATGGCCTCCAGTAGGCTACAAACACCAGAAACTACTTGCAACTCCTGGACAGAAGACTAGGGTGAATAAGAAGCCGAGCGGGGTCATATTTCAGGGCCCAATGTATGGTAGTAGCTGATTCTTAAATCACACATACAGATCTCAGTGCTTAAGGACGGCCTCAATGAAACAACCCACCACGTACTCCTACATGGCCTCTCATCGATACCTTTACCAAATCGTGTTCAACACCTTACTCTCATACTGACACGATCATTTCACTCTAGCCCATCACCAGATGAACCAGACCTGACACGACTCTAAGCATAGCAGGCATAGCAAGGTAGGAACAACACAATCATATGGCTCAATCAACTCCTACACATGCTAGTGGGTTTCATCTAGTTACTGTGGCAATGACAGGTCATGCAGAGGAAATGGGTTCAACTACCGCAGCACACAGCAGTTTGAATCGCGTTGTCTTAATGCAGTAAAAGAGAGCAGAAGCAAGAACATGGGATTTTATCGATATGATCAAATGGTTGGTTGCTTGCCTGATGGGTCGGTGCACTGATTTTGTTCTTCGTTGGGGTAATCACGGTACTCCTCGGGGGCAGAACCTGCCGCAGAGAGCACCGATACACAAACATTACCAAACAGTATGCAACAATATGATGCATGCATGAGACATGGCAAAATGAGTGTATTGGGCTAATGCAACTAAGAACAGATGGGTTTGAGCTAATTTGAACCAAAGGTTCAAAGTTCAAACTCATAAGTTGCCATTTCAAGTGCTTTATCTTGTTCTGTGATAAACAGCAGGTTAGCTTGTTTAAACATGCATGAAACCAGTACAGATGGAAAGATTGGATTTTTCTGATCATTTTTCATATATAATTTGTTTCATTTGGGGCTACAAATTAATTTCTATGATTTTTTGAAGTTTGTAGCATTTTCTGGAATTTATAAATCATTCTGGATTTATTTTAATTCCAGAAAAGGATTACTGCGTCAGCATGATGTCATGCTGACCTCAGCAAGTCAACAGAGACGTCCAGGTCAAACCTGACTGTGGGTCCAGGGTGTCAGTGTAATTAGTTTAGCTAATAATTAATTAAAACTAAACCAGTTTAGTTAACAGGGCTGGGCCCCACCTGTCATTAACTCAACAGAGTCAACCAGGGCCCACTCGCGGTCAAAGTCAAAGTCAGCTGCACCGGCGTTTAGCCGCCGGCGAGCCCGACGCGGCGGCGGAAGTGATTTTGGCCGTTCCGGCCACCAAATGGGTCGCGGAAGGCATCTAGGTGGAGCTGGGGACAAACCGCAGCTCTTGGTGGAGTTAGTTGAGGTCGGGGTTGCCGGAGTTGGCGCCGGCGACGACCTAGGCGGCCGCCGGAGTTTGGGTGGATGCGAACTCGAAGCTAGGGTGTGCGGTGAGGTGCGGGGAGTGCATGGTTAGACCCTACGCGTCGTGGTGAGTGCGATGGACACCGAGAGGTGGCCGGAGGATGGCCGGGAGCACGTCGGCGACGAGATCCGCGGCGGTGCGTGCAGGTGATCTTCCTGTGGTCGCGGTGCTGCACGGGAGCGAGAGAAAGAAGGGGGAGGAGTTAGCTAAGCTCACGGCGGTCTTGAGGGAACAGACGGCACGGTCGGGGACGAGCTGGTGCGGCGGCGACGACGAAGGGGATCTCCGGCGATGGCGGTTCGGTCGAGGTTGGTGCGGCGGCTTCGGGGCACGCGAGCGCTCGGGCCTCGGCTAGCTCGAAGGAGTAGAGGGCGGCGGAGCTTCTGGACACGGTGGCGCAGCGTGGAAACGACGGGGAGCACGACTACGGCGGCGGTGCGGCGGCGGTGGCGTCGGCCATGGCGTGGGAGAGCGAGGGAGAGGAGCTGGGGGCGAATGGAGGTGTCTGTGAGCTCGAGGGGGAGGTGGCCGGTCGATCCAGGGCGGCAGAACGGCGAGAGGAGGAAGGAGAGCGGCAGGCAGCTGCGTGGCGCGCTGCGGTGCCGACGTCGAGCACCTTGGCTGCCTGCCTTGCGAGCCAAGCAGCTCGCTGGAGCGGTGGCTGGGCTGGGCCGGCTAGGTGGGCTGGCTGGTGGGCTGCCAGGTCAGTTTCCCTTTCTCCCTTTTATTTTCTATTTTCTATTTTCTTCTGTAGTTTGTGGATTTCTAAAAATACCTAAGAAACTCCAAAAATTCACCAAACTGCATCTGGTCCTTAGTTGGAATATTTCCAACATGAAACATTTTAGTTTGGGATTATTTGAGCATTTGCAATATTTTTATAAATTTTAAATGCCCAAATTCAAATACTTATGATTTAATTCAAGACCTTAGGATGACCTAGGAGACTGTGCATCACTTTTGGCAGAGGTTCTGAACCAAGACAAAAATGATGTACATTTTAGAAGGGCATTTCAGATTCATTGAAAATATTTTTAGTAAATCCTAGTTGGATTCAGAGGGGGCTGGGGGTTCTGTCATCCCCATTTCAAGTTTCTGTTGAATGAAAAAGACATGATGCAACACTCTAATGCATGAACTAGCTAGGGTGTGACACTCTGACCGATTAGTATTGGGTGGCAGCACCACGCGCCACTGCTGCTTGGCTCCTGGGATTCATTCTCATCCGGCCGCTTCTCCGCTTCACACTTCTTGGCTCGCTTTCCCTACATAAATCTCTCTCGCCCGATCTGCCAAGATCAATCGATCTCGCTTCTCCAGGAGAACCCCCACCCCTCCACGCCACCCTTGGTTTGCCATGGCCAACTCTTCTTCGTCGTCATCCAGCCGCGGCAATGTTGGCCGCAGTAAGCCGCGGCGACGAGCGGGCACAGCGAGTGCGTGTGCGGGCGCGCACTGGCCGCGTCGGGTGCGTCGGGCCCATAGCAAGTGCGTCGTGTGTGTGTGTGATCGCATGTGTGTGTGCGCATGTGATCGGGTCGGTTAGACGGAGGCGCGAAGGTGTTGCCACGCCGGGCGCTGGACCCAGTCACGCGAGGTGGCGTGTGTGCGCTGCGGGCGTGGGAGCTGGGAGCGCGGGGCATGCGCGAGGTGGGCAGCTGGGCTGCTGCGGGAGCGGGAGTGGCTATTGGCGCATGCATGTATAAGTCCCAGCCTCCGTGTTGTAGTCCGTGGCTGAGTACGTGCTCAGGAAAATGAATCAAGTGTTGGCCATTCTTGCGGCGTTCATGCGCCGTGCAAGTTTCTTGTGTCCCTGTGTCCCTCTTCTTCCTCAAGTGCAAAGAGAGTGAGAGAGAGGTAGTTCTAGGACTGCGCCAACAATTGGTATCAGAGCATCGGGTTCGGAGGAGCTCGCCGGCGATGACGCTCGTCCCTATGGCGGCGGAGCACGATGATGCCGTGTGTGCGGGGAGCACGGCGGCCGCGGCGGACCTGCGTGGTTGCGCAGAGGCTGCGGTGGCGCGGCGTGGCTCGGCGGAGAGAAGGCCAAGCTCCTGGACACGCCGGATCGGCCGCGTTGATCGCGTCGGAGCGCGATCATGGCGCGAGCTGGAGACGTGCGTTGCGTGGCGAATGAGGCGCGGCGGCGAGCCGGGCGCGACCGGTGCGTGTTATGGGTGCGCACCGGACGCGTCGGGCACGTCGGGACCGCGGGAGTGGACCGCGTCGAGGCGCTTGACCTGGTTGCGCAGATCGCGTACGTTTGCGGCGGGAGCGCGGGCTGGGAGCGCGGGGACGTGGGGAGTGTGCGCGAAGGGCACGGCGACACGGTGGCAGGCGTGGCAGCGACGTCAAGGCGGTGGCGGCTACAACGACGAAGACGTCGACGGCACGGCGGAGCGCGCGCTGCGGGTGGACGGCAGCATCGAGGACGTTGGTCTCCTCTAGGCCACGGCTTAGGGGGAGAGTGTTGGCCGCAGTAAGCCGCGGCGACGAGCGGGCGCAGCGAGTGCGTGTGCGGTCGCGCGCTGGCCACGTCGGGTGCGTCAGGCCCATAGCAAGTGCGTCGTGTGTGTGTGATCGCATGTGTGTGTGCACATATGATCAGGTCGATTAGACGGAGGCGCGGAGGTGTTGCCGCGCCGGGCGCTGGACCCAGTCACGCGAGGTGGCGTGCGTGCGCTCGGGCGTGGGAGCTGGGAGCGCGGGGTGTGCGCGAGGTGGGCAGCTGGGCTGCTGCCGGAGCGGGAGTGGCTGTTGGCGCATGCATGTATAAGTCCCAGCCTCCGTGTTGTAGTCCGTGGCTGAGTACATGCTCAGGAAAAGGAATCAAGTGTTGGCCGTTCGTGCGGCTTGCGGCGTTCGTGCGTCGGGCAAGTTTTTTGGATTTTTTTTTCAAAACTATGATATATTTTATAGCATTTTCGGAAACTATATGACGTAATGCAAAAAAACCAAAACTAGTAGCCCGTCGGCCTTATGGTGGCCGAAGTAGTAGTTTTCGGCCAAAGTTAGGCCGAAGTAGAGTTTTCGGCCATCTCTTGGCCGAAAAGTGGGATACCTTGCCGAAAAGGCACTTTTTGGTACTCTAGGCCGAAATAGACTTTTTGGTCAAGTCTAGGCCGAAAAGTCACTTTTTGGTCAACCCTAGGCCGAAGTTGCATGGCTCATGCTGAAATGTATTTTCTCGCCACCCGTTTCCCGCCCACCCCTTCCCACCACCCGTTTCCCGCCAACCCCTTCCCGCCATATGTTCCCGCCACCCGTTTCTCGCCAACCCCTTCCCGCCAATCCCTTCCCGCCTTATTTTTCCCGCCAATCCCTTCCCGCCAACCCTTTCCCGCCATACCGCAGTTATTCTTTCCCGCCATTTTCTCCTCTGTATCTATAAAACCCCCTTCAGGCGAAGGTGGATAAGCATTCCAGTGTAGTGTAGTCGAGATGTCCCATTATCCATTCGATCGTAGTTTTCACCCTGGGATGAGCAGCACTCTTCTGAGTCTAGTTACCGATTTCAGGATGGACAATAGGATAGTTCCATGGGACGAACTCACCGGTAGTGACACCATAATGAATGAGTTGGCTCACCAATTACGTAGGTCTGGGTGGCCTGAAAGGACCTATGAGGAGGTACGTCAAGAACTTCTTAGGTTGCATGAAAGGTGGAAGAAGGTAGTGGAGCCGAAGAGTGAAACTTTCAGAAGGACTGCAGCAAAGAATACATTTTTATGGACTGAGGAGAGCGAGGATGACGAAGATATCTTCATGCTGCCGCTTCCGGGTTCTGCATCGTCGAAGGGCAAGAGTTCTGCATCGTCCAAAGGCAAGAGTTCTGCATCCTCGAAGGGCAAGAGTTCTGCATCCAGCAAGGGCAAGAGTTCTGCATCGACGGAGGGCAAGAGGACCGCATCATCGAAGGGCAAGAGGGCTGCATCAACGGAGGATGACGATGATGACTTCATGTAGTATGTAAGATGTATTCCAGTTGTACCATTTCATTCAGATGTATTTGCATTATTAGTTTGTATTGTATTATTGTAGGGCATTATGTTATATCTGAATTTCATTTTGTAGTATGTAAGATGTATTGCACAAGTTCAGCCGCACCGTTTAATTCAGATGTTCTTGTATCTTAATTATCGGTTGTAGTCTATTTGGAAATGTAACTGGAATAAGAATGCGAATTAATAGTAATATGTCTCTCGCATACATAAAACAATATATGTCTCCTGATCAGATAGAAGGAAGTGCGATAGTAATACATACATGAAGCATGTCTCATACATAAATACTGACACACAGCTGCGAATAGTCTGAAACTAACATAGATAATGAGTCATACATAGATAGATAAGCATATCACTGCGGGGGACGACGACGAGTCTGGGTCTTCCTCGGGCGAGGACCGGAAGGCGATAAGTGCTGAGGCGGTGGACGAGGCTCGCGATAACCACGACCATAGTTAACCTCGTCTGTCACGGTCTGTGTCTCCTATGTCGGTGGTGGTGGTGGAGTGTGAAACACTGTCTGCGAGAAGCCATAAATGTGTAGCAAGGTCATCATCCTCGCGGTCGCCCTCAAAGTAATCAGCACCACCACTAAGGATCGGTGACTGCTCTGAATGCATGAACGGTTGCGACTGGTTACCGCCTGCGGTAAAGTAAAACATGTAAAGAATGTAGTGAGCAGAACCTGATCCTTCATACAAATGCATGAACGAAGCACCACCAGTAAGCATCAGTGACTGCTGAGAATGCAAGAACGATTACTAAACTGTTGAAAAGAATGTAGTGAGTAGTGTTACCTAGTTCCATCTGATGCCAGTAAGCGCTCCCTAGCTGTGAAGGAGGTGGCTGATGCCAGGAGGAGCTCCCTGGCTGTGAAGGAGGTGGCTCATGCCAGGAAGAGCTCCCTGGCTCTGAAGGAGGTGGCTCATGCCAGGAAGAGCTCCCTGGCTGTGAAGGAGGTGGCTCATGCCAGGAAGAGCTCCCTGGCTGTGAAGGATGAGGTTCTGCATGGTGCATAGAGGGTCGTGGTTCTGAACGGTGCACAGAGGGTCGTGGTTCTGAATGCTGTACAGAGGGACGTGGCGGACAATGTGCTGGAGGAGGAAGTGCAACATCCGAAGACCGTCTACACGTAACAGCTGCGTAAATCCCGCGTAGCTTGTCATCAAGACGCCTCAACCATGAGACGCCCTCTCGCGGTGGGATAGTTTCTCCCCTCTGAAAGCGCCGCATTAAAGCGGAAACCTCCTTTCGCGCCTGTATTGTCAAGTCACCCTGTACACGAAGAGTTAACCAATTATATCCTCGTTGTATGATAGACACCACGAATAGACAACCAAGCGAATATGTCCAGATTAACAAAAGACTTAACATATGAGAATCAAGGCATTTACCACGTGGTGTCTGGTTCCCACAACAGAGGTAGTTGGGTACATATCGCTGGTGAGAGGGGCTTCGATCTGATCAGGAGCAGCTGATGGAACCAAGTAGATCCTCGTTGTATGCCGGTAACGCTGCAGATACAACCCGAACATTTCCCAGTTAAAGGCCCGAACCTCACCCCAGATATTTGTCGCAGCGGTAGTCCATTCGTCAACGTAAGGGGTAATGCTCTTAAGCCAATAAGCCATGGACTTGTTTCCTCCTAGGCGACTGTCCCTGAGATTGACATGCATGATACATGATTAGGTATATTATGAATGCAGAGCTGACAACTAAAAAAGTATTAGTACTTACTTGTGCACGTGGTCTGGCAAGTGTGGAATATCTGGAATCACAGGCTCTTGATATAGACCGAACTGTCGCATCACCCTATGAAGAGACATCTCCTCAACCGTCACGTCGAACACCAACTTGGCCTTGGTCATCCAAAAGTGTCGATCTCTAGTGCACAATCCAGAAATCCCTACTGGGTACCTCGATGATATAGCCTGAGGCGAGTATGGCTCCCAGATAACTTGACCCTCGTGCAAACTATCAAACTGCGCCGTGAAGGACGGGTAGCATCCCCTAACCTGACTATGCGCAAACTGTCTCTGTGCATGACAACAAATAAGCATTAGTAAGATTCCATTAGTAATACTATTGAATGGCAAGAAATAATTGAATTAATTATTACTTAATATAAAAGTACCTCTCACCGTGTCCAAACAGATCCCATAGTAGGTAAGTCGCCGATAGCAGGCACATAAGCCCCAGCTAAGTCCTCCAAACCAAAAGGTTTATCAACGTAGACATAGGGTCGTCCAATAGGGAATCTCTCGTATGACCAGAGCTGCAACAATAATGGACATCCAACAAGACTAGATTTTCTAGACTTCAACAAGCAAGCTTTGCACAAGTTCATAATTTTTTGAACAAGTTCATCAACCGCTTGTTCTTGAACTGTGAGAAAAAATTAGCCCCAAGATGGCGCATGCACCACCGGCTCTGCAAGTCCCTCCAAGGTGTTGGTTCGTCATCTGTTGGATTACGAAGCGTCTTCACGGCCTTCAATATACCAGCATGTCTGTCATGAATGACACACACGTTTGGTCGGTCCTTCACAATGGTAATTTTCACTTGGCGGAAGAACCATACCCAGCTGAGAAAGTTCTCACCCTCCACAAATGCCATGGCAAGTGGGATGATTTGATTGTTCCCGTCCACACCAATAGCAGTCAGGATTTGCCCTCTATACTGACCGGTCAGGAATGTACCATCCACAAACATAACAGGAGGACAATGCGGGAAAGCTTCGACGCACATACCAAAAGAGAAGAACACTCATTTCAACACCTTAAAATCTGATATACTCAGCAACCTCATGTGTTGTACGTTCACATAAGTGCCGGGATTCCTCTCCTTCAGTATGCCCAGGAGATGGACAACATTCTCATATGAGTCGAAGAACGTCCCAAACCTTTCCTCCATAGCCTTCTGCTTAGCCCTCCAAGCCTTCCCATAAGGAATGACATAATTCCATCTGACCTTCACTGCTGTCTGGATGTGTTTTGCTTCCATATATTTCTTCTCTACTATCTCAGTATACATGAGTTGCGCAATGAGACTTGAAGTCAGGTTCGGATGCTTCATCAGCAGGTTCTTCCTCACACAATTATGTGGGACGACAATGGTGACAACCCAGTGGATGTCATACTTCGGCACGTGCCCGTGCACCTTCCCAGGACAACTTGTTTCAACACATTTCACGGTATAGTTTGTTGGACTTGATATGTGTGTCCGGAAAACCCTCTGCGTAGACATAGCCCACTTTATCACCGCATATTTTAATTTTTTCTTTGTATCAAACATAGCCCCTATCTGTACTTGGTTCAGATTATACTGCCATGGAGTCTCATGGCCATCGTTGACCGTAAGGCCGGTGGATATGTCCTGCTCCCATGCAGAAGGAATCGGTACCTCCACTTCATCCTCAGAATTTTCAGAATCCAGTTCCTCCACCAATCCATCCTCGTCCTCTTCCTCCATCACCCTCTGCATTTCATCCCCTTCCTCATCCCCATCAGCAAAACCAGAACCAACTAATATTATCGACTGGCTACTCTACCCAGTATCATGACCACAAACATTGTGTGGCACGTAGTCTAACTCTTTCTCGGGTTGGCTAGCATCCACATCTTGTGGCTGTGACCCGGATAAAACAATCTCGTTAGCCACTTCACTGCCTTGGCCGGGTTCATACCCCCTGTGGAGTTGTACGGCATTCTCCTCCTTCGGCACAGGTTGCACAAGTACATATGGGTGGATTCTTCGGTCTCGGCAGCGTCTTAACAGGGACAACCAATGTTGGCTCCTATCTATCGGCATCAACTCCCACTTGACATTTTTACAAGATTTGGTCCACAATGCGTGAATACTGACGGAACATACTTCAGGATCCAGCCCGAAACTAGTTGTCAACCAGTACTTCAATTGTCTAATGTCCAGTCTGTCCGGGTCTGCTAGTGTCATGACGCCATTTTTAAACTCGCTAAGATCAACTCCCAACTCATTATATCGAACGTTACCAGCGCCGTAGTAAACAGTCAAATTTACTGATTCAGACATTTTCACCTGTCAGACATTGTCATCTTCTCATTAATCACAACGAACACTAATATTACCCGCTACACTAACTACGCGCTAAAATGCCACCACAAACATATTAACACTAACTAATAAACTATACAATTTAGAGAAAATTTGTGACACCATGGTTATACCTTCGAAGCGTGCGTCTCTTCCGGTCACCGACACCGGCCACCGGACAACGGCAGCGCTGCCCACTCGACGACCGGAGGTTCAACTCCGGTCACCCCCCAAGCTGCTGCTCCTCCTCACCACCTCCTCCTCTACAGCTGCTGCTCCTCCTCACCACCACCTCCTTCCCAACCGGACCTCCTCCACCCCACCATGGCTCCTCCCCCAAGCGCACAAAAAACCATCCCATAACAAAAAAAACACCGTAGGCCGGTGGAGAATGCTATGATCTATCTATTCTGTGCCTTGGTTGTGTAAATGAGTGCAAATTGGAGGAGATCAGGGAGGGGATGCGAGCTCTACAGAGAAGAACGAAAGGAACGAGAAAGAACAGAGGCGAGCACGAAGAGGAAGGTGACGACGGGATTGGCCTTATCCAGACCTTTTCGGTCTAGGCCTGGCCGAAAAGCTTTTCAGCTGCGGGCTGGCCGAAAACGGCCCATTTCGGTCTAGGCCTGGCCGAAGCTACTATTTTCGGCCCACGCCCACCCGACGACACCTCTTCGGCCCAACTGAGGCTCATTTCGGCCTACGGCTGGACGAAAAGTCCTTTTCGGCCAAATTCTGGCCGAAAACTACTACTTCGGCCACCACAAGGCCGACAGGCTACTAGTTTTGGTTTTTTTTGCATTACGTCCTATAGTTTCCGAAAATGCTATAAAATATATCATAGTTTTGAAAAAAAATCAGTTTTTTGTGTCCCTGTGTCCCTCTTCTTCCTCCAGTCCTTTTCTTCCTCAAGTGCAAAGAGAGTGAGAGAGACGTAGTTCTAAGGCTGCGCCAACAGGCAAGCATCCAACACGGAGCGCGTCGGCCATTGCCGCGCGGGCAGTGCCCGTCTCCTGCTCGCACGATCTCAAGAAATCAAGATAGACGGCTACTCCGGAGCCAAGGGGCTCGGCAACGGTTCCTGCATCGCGTCCGAGTTGTTCTCCATCGGAGGCCGTCTCTGGCGTCTCCAGTACTACCCCGACGGCTACTCCGGCTACCCTGACTGGATAGCAATCTACCTCTGCCTCGACCCCGCCGACGTCAACACAATTAACATGCAGTTCGACATCAATTTGCTCGACCAGGATGGGAACCCCGTGTCAGCGTACAGCAAAACCAGCAACACATGCACCTTCTCCAAACAAAGTGGAACCTATGGTTTCTGGCAGTTCATCCAGAAAAAAGAACTGGAGGACTCAGCTGATTGCCTGAAGGATGACGTCTTCACTGTCAGGTGTCATTACCATGGCAAAGGAGATCTTCACGGAAACCATCCCGGCCTCCGTCGTCGTGCCACCGCCTGACGTGCTCCAGCATCTCGGCCGGCTCCTCTCCAGCGGCAACGGGGCGGATGTCACGTTCGAGGTTGGGGACGAGAAGTTCCCCGCACACAGGTGCATGCTCGCAGCTCGGTCCTCAGTCTTCAAGGATGAAGGAGAAGACGGACGCCAGGTCGCCAGCGTCCGGCTGGACGGCATCGAAGCTAAAGTGTTCAAGGCCATGCTGCACTTTGTTTACACCGACTCGTTGCCGCATATAGACGCGGGAGACGCGGCGGTGATGGCTCAGCATTTGCTTGTGGTGGCGGACAGATTCAACCTGGGGCGGCTGAAGTTGATGTGTGAGGACACGCTGCGCAGCTACATCGACACCAGCACGGCGGCGACCATATTGGCGCTGGCCGAGCAGCATGGCTGTGGGGCGCTCAAGGACGCATGCTTCAAGTTCCTTGCGTCTCTCGGCAATTTCAAAGCACTCACGGCCAGCGATGGCTTTGAGCATCTGATGAGGAGCTGCCCCTCTCTCCTCAAGGAGCTGGCTGCCAATCTGGCTACCTAGGTGTCGGGTTTGGAAGCAGTTGGTAAATTGTAGTTTATCCACCGTTGCTCTTTTCCATTTTGTGGAGACGATAATGCGTACTCCCTCCTATCCACAATAAGTGTCGTGCGTTTGTTTTGGATTGAAGGGAGTAGCTTATTTTGTCCTTATCATTTTATCTGTTCTTTTCATTCATATTTGGTTTTTGATCTAACTGCTGGTACTCCATCCGTCTGGATTTGTTAGGCAATTTTTCATTTTTGACTAAAATTTACCCATTAGAGCATGGTTAATAACATAACCAACTGTTGGCCATATAAAATTTAACTAATCTCTATTATTAAAGGGAGTTTGCTCACAATTGCTATAACTCCTCTCATACGTCCCCACGAGACTCACCCAGCCTCCGATCTCCGCTCAGAAAAAACAAAAAAACAAACCTGAAATGAAAAAAAATAACCACTACCCATTAACACATATTCCATGGCCCTGTCTCCCTCCCGATCGCATATCCCGCCCTGTAAAAATTGATATCCTGCCCACACTCTCTTGCAGTGGCGGAGCTTGAGCCGAAATCATGGGGGGGCCATGGGTTGGGGGAGGGGGGGCAAACATAATTGTTTTGGGGTGATTTTTAGTAGACAAATAGGCCTAATACTAAGCTATATTCAGAAATTTTCTTATGAGCTGGGGGGGGGGGCATGGCCCAGGTTGGCCCCCACCAAGCTCTGGCACTGCTCTCGTGCATGCCACCTTGCCGTCCCAGATCTCGATCCGCCACCAGGAGTCTCGCGTGGTCCACAGATGCCTCCCACCATTATTCGTTACCCTCCTCGTCTACATCGTGGATGGCGGCTGTTGTCCTGGCCGGCCGACACTCTTCTCCGACTCCTCGTGCTGCCCTCATCTCCATCATGGTTGCATCACCCTTGTACAAAAGTAGAGCAAACGAGTGTGCGGGAAGGAGCTAGATGTTGAATTGTTGTGCGGGCAAGCGGGAAGCACTGGAGGCTTGTGTAGGCGGGTGGCTATGGAGAACAAGCCGATCAACCAACACCCTCTTTCATAGACCTCCTCGTGTTCAGAGCCCCACCCCGATTGAGCTTGGCCCTTGGGGGTCATGTCCCTTTTGGTTCAAGCTCTGCCCTAATATCATATTTATCCTTCCCTTCCTATCACCATTGCCCTCTCTGATCTCCTTCTGCGACATGCTGCTCCATGCATCAGTAGCTAAAAGGTGTCGAGCATGACATCTCTCTTCTTCTCAACTCCTTTGTGTTCTTTATCTTTCAGAGTATGTGCAGAAATTTAATGCTATTGTGGAAAGTGTACTATTGTGCTGAAAATTTGAGTTATTGTGCAGAATTTTTGAGCTATTGTGTACAATATTTTATAGAGAACGTCCTGTTCTGGACTGCAATAATTGAGAAAGAGTTAGTCATGGTCCTGATCATAAGCTATCCTTGTGATTCCCGCAGACTTAGAGTGTATCTACCATTCATGCTTTGTACATTGAACCTTTTCAGCGGCATTACACAGAGTTGTTGGGAACGTAGTAATTTCAAAAAATTTTCTACACACACGCAAGATCATAGTGATGCGTAGCAACGAGAGGGGAGAGTGTTGTCCACATACCCTCGTAGACCGAAAGCGGAAGCGTTATGACAACGCGGTTGATGTAGTCGTACGTCTTCACGGCCCGACTGATCAAGCACCGAAACTACGGCACATCCGAGTTCTAGCACACGTTCAGCTCGATGACGATCCCCGGACTCCGATCCAGCAAAGTGTCGGGGAAGAGTTCCGTCAGCACGACGGCGTGGTGACGATCTTGATGTTCTACCGTCGCAGGGCTTCGCCTAAGCACCGCTACAATATTATCGAGGATTATGGTGGAGGGGGGCACCGCACACGGCTAAGAGAACGATCACGAAGATCAACTTGTGTGTCTAGAGGTGCCCCCCTGCCCCCGTATATAAAGGAGCAAGGGGG
>NC_041393.1:611363920-611442063 GCF_002162155.2 Triticum dicoccoides | reverse complement strand
CAGCCCCTAGGCCTCCTCTCCTCTACCTCCACTAGGCCCATTAAGGCCCATTAGGTTACCGGGGGGTTCCGATAACCTCCCGGTACTCCGGTAAAATGCCGATTTCACCCGGAACACTTCCGATGTCCAAACATAGGCTTCCAATATACCAATCTTCATGTATCGACCATTTCGAGACTCCTCGTCATGTCCGTGATCACATTCGGGACTCCGAACAACCTTCGGTACATCAAAATATATAAACTCATAATGAAACTGTCATCGTAACGTTAAGCGTGTGGACCCTACGGGTTTGAGAACAATGTAGACATGACCGAGACACGTCTCCGGTCAATAACCAATAGCAGAACCTGGATGCTCATATTGGCTCCTACATATTCTACGAAGATCTTTATCGGGCAGACCGCATAACAACATATGTTGTTCCCTTTCTCATTGGTATGTTACTTGCCCGAGATTCGATCGTCCGTATCTCAATACCTAGTTCAATCTCGTTACCGGCAAGTCTCTTTACTCGTTCCGTAATACATCATCTTGCAACTAACTCATTAGTTGCATTGCTTGCAAGGCTTAAGTGATGTGCATTACCGAGAGGGCCCAGAGATACCTCTCCGACAATCGGAGTGACAAATCCTAATCTCGAAATACGCCAACCCAACATGTACCTTTGGAGACACCTGTAGAGCACCTTTATAATCACCCAGTTACGTTGTGACGTTTGGTAGCACACAAAGTGTTCCTCTGACAAACGGGAGTTGCATAATCTCATAGTCATAGGAACATGTATAAGTCATGAAGAAAGCAATAGCAACATACTAAACGATCAGGTGCTAAGCTAATGGAATGGGTCATGTCAATCACATCATTCTCCTAATGATGTGATCCCGTTAATCAAATGACAACACATGTCTATGGTTAGGAAACATAACCATGTTCGATCAACGAGCTAGTCAAGTAGAGGCATACTAGTGACATTTAGTTTGTCTATGTATTCACACAAGCATTATGTTTCCGGTTAATACAATTCTAGCATGAATAATAAACATTTATCATGATATAAGGGAATAAATAATAACTTTATTATTGCCTCTAGGGCATATTTCCTTCAGTCTCCCACTTGCACTAGAGTCAATAATCTAGATTACACAGTAATGATTCTAACACCCATGGAGCCTTGGTGCTAATCATGTTTTGCTCGTGGAAGAGACTTAGTCAACGGGTCTGCTACATTCAGATCCGTATGTATCTTGCAAATCTCTATGTCTCCCACCTAGACTAGATCCCAGATGGAATTGAAGCGTCTCTTGATGTGCTTGGTTCTCTTGTGAAATCTAGATTCCTTTGCCAAGGCAATTGCACCAGTATTGTCACAAAAGATTTTCATTGAACCCGATGCACTAGGTATGACACCTAGATCGGATATGAACTCCTTCATCCAGACTCCTTCGTTTGCTGCTTCCGAAGCAGCTATGTACTCCGCTTCACATGTAGATCCCGCCTCAACGCTTTGTTTAGAACTGCACCAACTGACAGCTCCACCGTTTAATGTAAATACGTATCCGGTTTGTGATTTTGAATTGTCCGGATCAGTGTCAAAGCTTGCATCAACGTACCATTTATGATGAGCTCTTTGTCACCTCCATATACGAGAAACATATCCTTAGTCCTTTTCAGGTATTTCAGGATGTTCTTGACCGCTGTCCACTGATCCACTCCTGGATTACTTTGGTACCTCCCTGCTAGACTTATAGCAAGACACACATCAGGTCTGGTACACAGCATTGCATACATGATAGAGCCTATGGCTGAAGCATAGGGAACATCTTTCATTTTCTCTCTATCTTCTGCAGTGGTCGGGCATTGAGTCTTACTCAACTTCACACCTTATAACACAGGCAAGAATCCTTTCTTTGCTTGATCCATTTTGAACTTTTTCAAAACTTTGTCAAGGTATGTGATTTGTGAAAGTCCAATTAAGCATCTTGATCTATCTCTATAGATCTTAATGCCCAATATGTAAGCAGCTTCACCGAGGTCTTTCATTGAAAAACTCTTATTTAAGTATCCCTTTATGCTATCCAGAAATTTTATATCATTTCCGATTATCAATATGTCATCCACATATAATATCAGAAATGTTACAGAGCTCCCACTCACTTTCTTGTAAATACAGGCTTCTCCAAAAGTCTGTAAAAAAACCAAATGCTTTGATCACACTATCAAAGCGTTTATTCCAACTCCGAGAGGCTTGCACCAGTCCGTAAATGGATTGCTGGAGCTTGCACACTTTGTTAGCTCCCTTTGGATCGACAAAACCTTCTGGCTGCATCATATACAACTCTTCTTCCAGAAATCCATTCAGGAATGCAGTTTTAACATCCATCTGCCAAAGTTCATAATCATAAAATGCGGCAATTGCTACCATGATTTGGACAGACTTAAGCATCGCTACGGGTGAGAAGGTCTCATCGTAGTCAATCCCTTGAACTTGTCGAAAACCTTTTGCGACAAGTCGAGCTTTGTAGACAGTAACATTACCGTCAGCGTCAGTCTTCTTCTTGAAGATCCATTTATTCTCAATTGCTTGCCGATCATTGGGCAAGTCAACCAAAGTCCACATTTTGTTCTCATACATGGATCCCATCTCAGATTTCATGGCTGCAAGCCATTTTGCGGAATCTGGGCTCACCATTGCTTCTTCATAGTTCGTAGGTTCATCATGATCTAGTAGCATGACTTCCAGAACAGGATTACCGTACCACTCTGGTGCGGATCTTACTCTGGTTGATCTACGAGGTTCAGTAGTAACTTGTTCTGAAGTTTCATGATCATCATCATTAGCTTCCTCACTAAATGGTGTAGGTGTCACAGAACCCGGTTTCTATGATGTACTACTTTCCAATAAGGGAGCAGGTACAGTTACCTCATCAAGTTCTACTTTCCTCCCACTCACTTCTTTCGAGAGAAACTCCTTCTCTAGAAAGGATCCATTCTTAGCAACAAATGTCTTGCCTTCAGATCTGTGATAGAAGGTGTACCCAACAGTCTCCTTTGGGTATCCTATGAAGACACATTTCTCTGATTTGGGTTCGAGCTTATCAGGTTGAAGCTTTTTCACATAAGCATCGCAACCCCAAACTTTTAGAAACGACAACTTTGGTTTCTTGCCAAACCACAGTTCATAAGGCGTCGTCTCAACGGATTTTGATGGTGCCCTATTTAACGTGAATGCGGTCGTCTCTAAAGAATAACCCCAAAATGATAGCGGTAAATCTGTAAGAGACATCATAGATCGCACCATATCAAGTAAAGTATGATTACAACGTTTGGACACACCATTACGCTGTGGTGTTCTGGGTGGCGTGAGTTGCGAAACTATTCCGCATTGTTTCAAATGTAGACCAAACTCGTAACTCAAATATTCTCCTCCATGATCAGATCGTAGAAACTTTATTTTCTTGTTACGATGATTTTCAACTTCACTCTGAAATTCTTTGAACTTTTCAAATGTTTCAGACTTATGTTTCATTAAGTAGATATACCCATATCTGCTTAAATCATCTGTGAAGGTGAGAAAATAACGATATCCGCCACGAGCTTCAACATTCATTGGACCACATACATCTGTATGTATGACTTCCAACAAATCTGTTGCTCTCTCCATAGTGCCGGAGAACGGCATTTTAGTCATCTTGCATATGAGGCACAGTTCGCAAGTACCTAGTGATTCATAATCAAGTGGTTCCAAAAGTCCATCAGTATGGAGTTTCTTCATGCGCTTTACACCGATATGACCAAAACGGCAGTGCAACAAATAAGTTGCACTATCATTATCAACTCTGCATCTTTTGGCTTCAACATTATGAATATGTGTATCACTACTATCGAGATTCATCAAAAATAGACCACTCTTCAAGGGTGCAGGACCATAAAAGATATTACTCATATAAATAGAACAACCATTATTCTCTGATTTAAATGAATAACCATCTCGCATCAAACAAGATCCAGATATAATGTTCATGCTCAACGCTGGCACCAAATAACAATTATTTAGGTCTAATACTAATCCCGATGGTAGATGTAGAGGTAGCATGCCGACCGCGATCACATCGACTTTGGAACCATTTCCCACGCGCATCGTCACCTCGTCCTTTGCCAGTGTTCGCTTAATCCGTAGTCCTTGTTTCGAGTTGCAAATATTAGCAACAGAACTAGTATCAAATACCCAGGTGCTACTGCGAGCTCTAGTAATGTACACATCAATAACATGTATATCACATATACCTTTATTCACCTTGCCATCCTTCTTATCCGCCAAATACTTGGGGCAGTTCCGCTTCCAGTTACCAGTCTACTTGCAGTAGAAGCACTCAGTTTTAGGCTTAGGTCCAGATTTGGGTTTCTTCTCCTGAGCAGCAACTTGCTTGCTGTTCTTCTTGAAGTTCCCCTTCTTCTTTCCTTTGCCCTTTTTCTTGAAACTAGTGGTCTTGTTGACCATCAACACTTGATGCTCCTTCTTGATTTCTACCTCCGCAGCTTTTAGCATTGCGAAGAGCTCAGGAATTGTCTTATCCATCCCTTGCATGTTATAGTTCATCACAAAGCTCTTGTAGCTTGGTGGTAGTGATTGGAGAATTCTATCAATGACGCAATCATCCAGAAGATTAACTCCCAGTTGAATCAAGTGATTATTATACCCAAACATTTTGAGTATATACGCACTGACAGAACTGTTCTCCTCCATCTTGCAGCTATAGAACTTATTGGAGACTTCATATCTCTCAATCCGGGCATTTGCTTGAAATATTAACTTCAACTCCTGGAACATCTCATATGCTCCATGATGTTCAAAACGTCGTTGAAGTCCCGGTTCTAAGCCGTAAAGCATGGCACATTGAACTATCGAGTAGTCATCAGCTTTGCTCTGCCAGACTTTCTTAACGTCGTCAGTTGCATCAGCAGCAGGCCTGGCACCCAGCGATGCTTCCAGGACGTAATTCTTCTGTGTAACAGTGAGGATAATCCTCAAGTTACGGACCCAGTCCGTGTAATTTCTACCATCATCTTTCAACTTTGCTTTCTCAAGCAACGCATTAAAATTCAATGGAACAACAACACGGGCCATCTATCTATAATCAAACATAAACAAGCAAGATACTATCAGGTACTAAGTTCATGATACATTTAAGTTTAATTAATCATATTACTTAAGAACTCCCACTTAGAAAGACATCCCTCTAATCTTCTAAGTGATCACGTGATCCAAATCAACTAAACCATAACCGATCATCACGTGAAATGGAGTAGTTTTCAATGGTGAACATCACTATGTTGATCATATCTACTATATGATTCACGCTCGACCTTTCGGTCTCAGTGTTCCCAGGCCATATCTGCATATGCTAGGCTCGTCAAGTTTAACCTGAGTATTCTGCGTGTGCAAAATTGGCTTGCACCCGTTGTAGATGGACGTAGAGCTTATCACACCCAATCATCACGTGGTGTCTAGGCACGACGAACTTTGGCAACGGTGCATACTCAGGGAGAACACTTTTATCTTCAAATTTAGTGAGAGATCATCTTATAATGCTACCATCAATCAAAGCAAGATAAGATGAATAAAAGATAAACATCACATGCAATCAATATAAGTGATATGATATGGCCATCATCATCTTGTGCTTGTGATCTCCATCTCCGAAGCATCGTCATGATCACCACCATCACCGGCGCGACACCTTGATCTCCATCGTAGCATCGTTGTTATCTCGCCAATCTTATGCTTCTATGACTATCGCTACCACTTAGTGATAAAGTAAAGCATTACAAGGTGATTGCATTGCATACAATAAAGCGACAACCATATGGCTCCTGCCAGTTGCCGATAACTCGGTTACAAAACATGATCATCTCATACAATAAAATTTAGCATCATGTCTTGACCATATCACATCACAACATGCCCTGCAAAAAAAAGTTAGACGTCCTCTACTTTGTTTGTTGCAAGTTTTACGTGGCTGCTACGGGCTTAGCAAGAACCAATCTTACCTACGCATCAAAACCACAATGATAGTTTGTCAAGTTGGTGCTGTTTTAACCTTCGCAAGGATCGGGCGTAGCCACACTCGGTTCAACTAAAGTTGGAGAAACTGACACCCGCTAGCCACCTGTGTGCAAAGCACGTCGGTAGAACCAGTCTCGCGTAAGCGTACGCGTAATGTCGGTCCGGGCCGTTTCATCCAACAATACCGCCGAACCAAAGTATGACATGCTAGTAAGCAATATGACTTATATCGCCCACAACTCACTTGTGTTCTACTCGTGCATATAACATCAACACATAAAACCTAGGCTCGGATGCCACTGTTGGGGAACGTAGTAATTTCAAAAAATTTCCTACGCACACGCAAGATCATGGTGATGCATAGCAACGAGAGGGGAGAGTGTTGTCCACGTACCCTCGTAGACCGAAAGCGGAAGCGTTATGACAACGCGGTTGATGTAGTCGTACGTCTTCACGGCCCGACTGATCAAGCACCGAAACTACGGCACCTCCGAGTTCTAGCACACGTTCAGCTCGATGACGATCCCCGGACTCCGATCCAGCAAAGTGTCGGGGAAGAGTTCCGTCAGCACGACGGCGTGGTGACGATCTTGATGTTCTACCGTCGCAGGGCTTCGCCTAAGCACCGCTACAATATTATCGAGGATTATGGTGGAGGGGGGCACCGCACACGGCTAAGAGAACGATCACGAAGATCAACTTGTGTGTCTAGAGGTGCCCCCTGCCCCCGTATATAAAGGAGCAAGGGGGGGTGCGGCCGGCCCTAGGAGGAGGCGCGCCGGAGGAGTCCTACTCCTACCGGGAGTAGGACTCCCCCCTTTCCCTAGTTGGATTAGGACTTGGGGGAAGGAGGAGAGGGGGGAAAGGAAAGGGGGGGGGGGCGCCGCCCCCCTCCTTGTCCAATTCGGACATGGGGGGGGGCGCGGAAGCCCCTAGGCCTCCTCTCCTATTCCTCCACTAGGCCCATTAAGGCCCATTAGGTTACCGGGGGGTTCCGGTAACCTCCCGGTACTCCGGTAAAATGCCGATTTCACCCGAAACACTTCCGATGTTCAAACATAGGCTTCCAATATATCAATCTTCATGTCTCGACCATTTTGAGACTCCTCGTCATGTCCGTGATCACATCCGGGACTCCGAACAACCTTCGGTACATCAAAATATATAAGCTCATAATGAAACTGTCATCGTAACGTTAAGAATGCGGGACCTACAGGTTTGAGAACAATGTAGACATGACCGAGACACGTCTCCGGTCAATAACCAATAGCGGAACCTGGATGCTCATATTGGCTCCTACATATTCTACGAAGATCTTTATCGGTCAGACCGCATAACAACATACGTTGTTCCCTTTGTCATCGGTATGTTACTTGCCTGAGATTCGATCGTCGGTATCTCAATACCTAGTTCAATCTCGTTACCGGCAAGTCTCTTTACTCGTTCCGTAATACATCATCTTGCAACTAACTCATTAGTTGCATTGCTTGCAAGGCTTAAGTGATGTGCATTACCGAGAGGGCCTAGAGATACCTCTCCGACAACCGGAGTGACAAATCCTAATCTCGAAATACGCTAACCCAACATGTACCTTTGGAGACACCTGTAGAGCACCTTTATAATCACCCAGTTACGTTGTGACGTTTGGTAGCACACAAAGTGTTCCTCCGGCAAACGGGAGTTGCATAATCTCATAGTCATAGGAACATGTATAAGTCATGAAGAAAGCAATAGCAACATACCAAACGATTGGGTGCTAAGCTAATGGAATGGGTCATGTCAATCACATCATTCTCCTAATGATGTGATCCCGTTAATAAAATGACAACACATATCTATGGTTAGGAAACATAACCATCTTCGATCAACGAGCTAGTCAAGTAGAGGCATACTAGTGACATTTAGTTTGTCTATGTATTCACACAAGTATTATGTTTCCGGTTAATACAATTCTAGCATGAATAATAAACATTTATCATGATATAAGGAAATAAATAATAACTTTATTATTGCCTCCAGGGCATATTTTCTTCAAGAGCATGACCTAGGGAAGAGGTTAGTATAAGTTTCATTGTGCATGTCTGCATTAGGTTGTAGCTGCTAGGACACTAGAATGTTTTGATATGTAGCTTAAAACTAATCCTTGTTCAAGTATGAATAGATCTCAATTTGTTATGTTGCAAACATCTTGTAGATGCACATGAGTTGATATCACAACTCTATAACACAAGAGGTATTGTGTTAATTCAAGAGGTGCTAAAGATATAGTGCATTGGGAGTGCCCTGACATGGCCTCTCTCTTTTAGGATGGAGGGACGAGGCCCTATTGCCATATGTAGTCATGACTATTGGCGAGAATATGTAGCTATAGAAATATTTCATCATCAATGATCTCCACCGGTATGTGGAATGTGTATTTGGGTAGCACGCCATTTTTTTGAAAGAGAACCGATTTCGATGTCATTCTCTAAGATAGTGGTCGACTGTTTGTGTAGGTGAGTGGGGCGATGAATTTGTAAGGGGCGTTCAAAATCCCATAAAATAATATCTTAAACACTAGATGGTTACAAACTCAATTCCAACCCACCGGAATTAGATGAGCTGAAAAAAATGTCTGTCTTCCATTTATATATTTCTGAGAACTTTCCATTTATGTCACAACAAATAAAAAAGAGAACATCCCATTTATCTAAGACATCATCAGAATGATTTATTTTTTTACGAACTGTTATCAGAAGAAGTTGAAAACGGAGAAGTTCGACCACCCGTTGCTTTTTTTAAGAAGGAAAAGCCAAATTTTATTCATCAATGATCACAAAGTATGAAATACTATATCTCAGATCGTGGAGTTGTCCCAGCCACACATGACACCCTGACAGAAATCTCTACTATCTAAAAGAAAAGTAAGGTTCCCTCTCCCCTCTTACGTCAAATCTTGTTGGGGAACGTAGTAATTTCAAAAAATTTCCTACGCACACGCAAGATCATGGTGATGGCATAGCAACGAGAGGGGAGAGTGTTCGTCCACGTACCCTCGTAGACCGTATACGGAAGCGTTAGCACAACGCGGTTGATGTAGTCGTACGTCTTCACGATCCGACCGATCCAAGCACCGAACGTACGGAGCCTCCGAGTTCAGCACACGTTCAGCTCGATGACGATCTCCGGCCTCGATCCAGCCGAGCTCCGGAGATGAGTTCCGTCAGCACGACGACATGGTGACGATGATGATGTTCTACCGGCGCAGGGCTTCGCCTAAACTCTGCGACGATATGACCGAGGTGGAATATGGTGGAAGGGGGCACCGCACACGGCTAAGCAACGATTCGTAGATCAACTTGTGTATCTTTGGGGTGCCCCCCCGCCCCCGTATATAAAGGAGCCAGGGGGGAGGAGGCGGCCGGCCTAGAGGGCGCGCTAAGGGGGGAGTCCTACTCCCACCGGGAGTAGGACTCCCCTTTTCCAAGTAGGAGTAGGAGAAGGGGGGAAAGAGGAGGAAGAGGGGAAGGAAAAGGGGGGGGGCGCCGCCCCCCTTCCCTTGTCCTATTCGGACTAGGAGGGGAGGGGCGCGCGGCCCCCTCCTGGCTCCTTCCCTCTTCTCCCTCTTGGCCCATGTAGGCCCATTAACCCCCCGGGGGGTTTCGGTAACCTCCCGGTACTCCGGTAAAATGCCGATTTCACCCGGAACCATTCCGATATCCAAATATAGGCTTCCAATATATCAATCTTTATGTCTCGACCATTCCGAGACTCCTCGTCATGTACGTGATCACATCCGGGACTCCGAACAAACTTCGGTACATCAAAACTTATAAACTCATAATAAAACTGTCATCGAAACGTTAAGCGTGCGGACCCTACGGGTTCGAGAACTATGTAGACATGACCTAAAACCATTCTCGGTCAATAACCAATAGCGGGACCTGGATGCCCATATTGGTTCCTACATATTCTACGAAGATCTTTATCGGTCAAACCGCATAACAACATACTTTGTTCCCTTTGTCATCGGTATGTTACTTGCCCGAGATTTGATCGTCGGTATCCAATACCTAGTTCAATCTCGTTACCGGCAAGTCTCTTTACTCGTTCCATAATACATCATCTCATAACTAACTCATTAGTTACATGCTTGCAAGGCTTAGGTGATGAGTATTACCGAGAGGGCCCAGAGATACCTCTCCGACAATCGGAGTGACAAAACCTAATCTCGAATTATGCCAACTCAACATGTACCTTCGGAAACACCTGTAGAGCACCTTTATAATCACCCAGTTACGTTGTGACGTTTGGTAGCACACAAAGTGTTCTTCCGGTATACGGGAGTTGCACAATCTCATAGTTGCAGGAACTTTGTATAAGTCATGAAGAAAGCAATAGCAGTATACTAAACGATCAAGTGCTAGGCTAACGGAATGGGTCATGTCAATCACATCATTCTCCTAATGATGTGATCCCATTAATCAAATGACAACACATGTCTATGGTTAGGAAACATAACCATCTTTGATTAATGAGCTAGTCAAGTAGAGGCATACTAGTGACTATAGTTTTGTCTATGTATTCACACATGTATCATGTTTCCGGTTAATACAATTCTAGCATGAATAATAAACATTTATCATGATATGAGGAAATAAATAATAACTTTATTATTGCCTCTAGGGCATATTTCCTTCAGTCTCCCACTTGCACTAGAGTCAATAATCTAGATTACATAGTAATGATTCTGACACCCATGGAGTCTTGGTGCTGATCATGTTTTGCTCGTGAGAGAGGCTTAGTCAATGGGTCTGCAACATTCAGATCCGTATGTATCTTGCAAATCTCTATGTCTCCCACTTGGACTTGGTCCCGAATGGAATTGAAGCGTCTCTTGATGTGCTTGGTCCTCTTGTGAAATCTGGATTCCTTTGCCAAGGCAATTGCACGAGTATTGTTACAGAAGATCTTCATTGGTCCCGGTGCACTAGGTATGACACCTAGATCGGAAATGAAATCCTTCATCCAGACTCCTTCATTTGCTGCTTCAGAAGCAGCTATGTACTCCGCTTCACATGTAGATCCCGCCACGACGCTTTGTTTAGAACTGCACCAACTTACAGCTCCACTGTTTAATAAAAACACATATCCGGTTTGCGATTTAGAATCGTCCGGATCAGTGTCAAAGCTTGCATCGACGTAACCATTTACGACTAGCTCTTTGTCACCTCCATATACGAGAAACATATCCTTAGTCCTTCTCAGGTATTTCAGGATGTTCTTGACCGCTGTCCAGTGATCCACTCCTGGATTACTTTGGTACCTTCCTGCCAAGCTTATTGCTAAGCATACGTCAGGTCTGGTACACAACATTGCATACATGATAGAGCCTATGGCTGAAGCATAGGGAACATTTTTTATTTTCTCTCTATCTTCTGCTGTGGTCGAGCATTGAGTTTGACTCAACTTCACACCTTGTAGCACAGGCAAGAATCCTTTCTTTTCCTGATCCATTTTGAACTTTTTCCAAATTTTGTCAAGGTATGTGCTTTGTGAAAGTCCTATTAAGCGTCTCGATCTATCTCTATAGATCTTGATGCCCAATATGTAAGCAGCTTCACCGAGGTCTTTCATTGAAAAACTTTTATTCAAGTATCCCTTTATGCTATCCAGAAATTCTATATCATTTCCAATTAATAATATGTCATCTACATATAAAACTAGAAATGCTACAGAGCTCCCACTCACTTTCTTGTAAATACATGCTTCTCCAAAAGTCTGTATAAAACCATATGCTTTGATCACACTATCAAAGCGTTTATTCCAACTCCGAGATGCTTGCACCAGTCCATAAATGGAACGCTGGAGCTTGCATACTTTGTTAGCACCTTTTGGATCAACAAAACCTTCCGGCTGCATCATATACAACTCTTCTTCTAGAAATCCATTCAAGAATGCAGTCTTGACATCCATTTGCCAAATTTCATAATGATGAAATGCAACAATAGCTAACATGATTCAGACAGACTTAAGCATCGCTACGGGTGAGAAAGTCTCATCGTAGTCAACCCCTTGAACTTGTCGAAAACTTTCACAACAAGTCGAGCTTTATAGACAGTTACATTACCATCAGCGTCAGTCTTCTTCTTAAAGATCCATTTATTCTCAATGGCTTGCCGATCATCGGGCAAGTCAACCAAAGTCCATACTTTGTTTTCATACATGGATCCCATCTCAGATTTCATGGCCTCTAGCCATTTTGCGGAATCTGGGCTCATCATCGCTTCCTCATAGTTCGTAGGTTCATCATGGTAAAGTAACATGACTTCCAGAATAGGATTACCGTACCACTCTGGTGCGGATCTCACTCTGGTAGACCTACGAGGTTCAGCAGAAACTTGATCTGAAGTTTCATGATCAATATCATTAGCTTCCTCACTAATTAGTGTAGTCGTCACAGGAACCGGTTCTCGTGATGAACTACTTTCCAATAAGGGAGTAGATACAGTTATCTCATCAAGTTCTACTTTCCTCCCACTCACTTCTTTCGAGAGAAACTCCTTCTCTAGAAAGGATCCATTCTTAGCAACGAATGTCTTGCCTTCGGATCTGTGATCGAAGGTGTATCCAACAGTCTCTTTTGGATATCCTATGAACACACATTTCTCCGATTTGGGTTCGAGCTTATCTGGTTGAAGTTTCTTCACATAAGCATCGCAGCCCCAAACTTTAAGAAACGACAACTTTGGTTTCTTGCCAAACCACAGTTCATAAGGCGTCGTCTTAATGGATTTTGATGGTGCCCTATTTAACGTGAATGCGGCCGTCTCTAAAGCATAACCCCAAAACGATAGCGGTAAATCGGTAAGAGACATCATAGATCGCACCATATCAAGTAAAGTACGATTACGACGTTCGGACACACCATTTCGTTGTGGTGTTCCGGGTGGCGTGAGTTGCGAGACTATTCTGCATTGTTTCAAATGTAAACCAAACTCGTAACTCAAATATTCTCCTCCACGATCAGATCGTAGAAACTTTATTTTCTTGTTACGATGATTTTCCACTTCACTCTGAAATTCTTTGAACTTTTCAAATGTTTCAGACTTGTGCTTCATTAAGTAGATATACCCATATCTGCTCAAATCATCTGTGAAGGTGAGAAAATAATGATATCCGCCACGAGCCTCAACATTCATCGGTCCACATACATCTGTATGTATGATTTCCAACAAATCTGTTGCTCTCTCCATAGTTCCGGAGAATGGTGGTTTAGTCATCTTGCCCATGAGGCACGGTTCGCAAGTACCAAGTGATTCATAATCAAGTGATTCCAGAAGTCCATCAGTATGGAGTTTCTTCATGCGTTTTATACCAATATGACCTAAACGGCAGTGCCACAAATAAGTTGCACTATCATTATCAACTCTGCATCTTTTGGCTTCAACATTATGAATATGTGTATCACTACTATCGATATTCAATAAAAATAGACCACCCTTCAAGGGTGCATGACCATAAAAGATATTACTCATATAAATAGAACAACCATTATTCTCTGATTTAAATGAATAACCGTCTCGCATTAAACAAGATCCAGATATAATGTTCATGCTCAACGCTGGCACCAAATAAGAATTATTCAGGTCTAAAACTAATCCCAAAGGTAGATGTAGAGGTAGCGTGCCGACCGCGATCACATCGACTTTGGAACCGTTTCCCACGCGCATCGTCACCTCGTCCTTGGCCAGTGCTCGCTTATTCCGTAGTCCCTGTTTCGAGTTGCAAATATTAGCAACAGAACCAGTATCAAATATCCAGGTGCTACTACGAGCTCTAGTTAGGTACACATCAATAACATGTATATCACATATACCTTTGTTCACTTTGCCATCCTTCTTATCCGCCAAATACTTGGGGTAGTTCCGCTTCCAGTGACCAGTCTGCTTGCAGTAGAAGCACTCAGTTTCAGGCTTAGGTCCAGACTTGGGTTTCTTCTCTTGAGCAGCAACTTGCTTGCCGTTCTTTTTGAAGTTCCCCTTCTTCTTCCCTTTTCCCTTTTCTTGAAACTAATGGTCTTGTTGACCATCAACACTTGATGCTCTTTCTTCATTTCTACCTCCGCGGCTTTTAGCATTGCGAAGAGCTCGGGAATAGTCTTGTTCATCCCTTGCATATTATAGTTCATCACAAAGCTCTTGTAGCTTGGTGGCAGTGATTGGAGAATTTTGTCAATGACACTATCATCAGGAAGATTAACTCCCAGTTGAATCAAGTGATTATTATACCCAGACATTCTGAGTATGTGTTCACTGACAGAACTATTCTCCTCCATCTTGAAGCTATAGAACTTATTGGAGACTTCATATCTCTCAATCCGGGCATTTGCTTGAAATATTAACTTCAACTCTTGGAACATCTCATATGCTCCATGACATTCAAAACATCGTTGAAGACCTGGTTCTAAGCCGTAAAGCATGGCACACTGAACTATAGAGTAGCCATCAGCTTTGCTCTGCCAGACGTTCTTAACGTCGTCAGTTGCATCAGCAGCAGGCCTGGCACCCAGCGGTGCTTCCAGGACGTAACTTTTCTGTGCAGCAATGAGGATAATCCTCAGGTTACGGACCCAGTCCGTGTAATTGCTACTATCATCTTTCAACTTTGCTTTCTCAAGGAACGCATTAAAATTTAACGGAACAACAGCACGAGCCATCTATCTACAAACAAACATAGACAAGCAAGATACTATCAGGTACTAAGTTCATGATAAATTTAAGTTCAATTAATCATATTACTTAAGAACTCCCACTTAGACAGACATCTCTCTAGTCATCTAAGTGATCACGTGATCCAAATCAACTAAACCATAACCGATCATCACGTGAGATGGAGTAGTTTTCAATAGTGAACATCACTATGTTGATCATATCTACTATATGATTCACGCTCGACCTTTCGGTCTTCGTTTTCCGAGGCCATATCTGCATATGCTAGGCTCGTCAAGTTTAACCTGAGTATTCTGCGTGTGCAAAACTGGCTTGCACCCGTTGTAGATGGACGTAGAGATTATCACACCCGATCATCACGTGGTGTCTCGGCAGGACGAACTTTGGCAACGGTGCATACTCAGGGAGAACACTTCTTGATAATTTTAGTGAGAGATCATCTTAAAATGCTACCGTCTATCAAAGCAAGATAAGATGCATAAAGGATAAACATCACATGCAATCAATATAAGTGATATGATATGGCCATCATCATCTTGTGCTTGTGATCTCCATCTCCGAAGCACCGTCGTGATCACCATCGTCACTGGCGCGACACCTTGATCTCCATCATAGCATCGTTGTCATTTACGCCATCTATTGCTTCTATGACTATCGCTACCGCTTAGTGATAAAGTAAAGCAATTACAGGGCGTTTGCATTTCATACAATAAAGCGACAACCATATGGCTCCTGCCAGTTGCCGATAACTTCGGTTACAAAACATGATCATCTCATACAATAAAATATAGCATCACGTCTTGACCATATCACATCACAACATGCCCTGCAAAAACAAGTTAGACGTCCTCTACTTTGTTGTTGCAAATTTTACGTGGATGCTACAACGATAGTTCGTCAAGTTGGTGCTGTTTTAACCTTCGCAAGGACCGGGCGTAGCCACACTCGATTCAGCTAAAGTGAGAGAGACAGACACCCGCCAGCCACCTTTAAGCACGAGTGCTCGTAACGGTGAAACCAGTCTCACGTAAGCGTACGCGTAATGTCGGTCCGGGCCGCTTCATCTCACAATACCGCCGAACCAAAGTATGACATGCTGGTAAGCAGTATGACTTGTATCGCCCACAACTCACTTGTGTTCTACTCGTGCATATAACATCAACGCATAAAACCTGGGCTTGGATGCCACTGTTGGGGAATATAGTAATTTCAAAAATTTTCCTACGCAGACGCAAGATCATGGTGATGGCATAGCAACGAGAGGGGAGAGTGTTCGTCCACGTACCCTCGTAGACCGTAAACGGAAGCGTTAGCACAACACGGTTGATGTAGTTGTACGTCTTCACGATCTGACCGATCCAAGCACCGAACATACGGAGCCTCCGAGTTCAGCACACGTTCAGCTCGATGACGATCTCCGGCCTCCGATCCAGCCGAGCTCCGGAGATGAGTTCCGTCAGCACGAGGGCATGGTGACGATGATGATGTTCTACCGGCGCAGGGCTTCGCCTAAACTCTGCGACGATATGATCGAGGTGGGATATGGTGGAAGGGGGCACCGCACACGGCTAAGGAACGATTCGTAGATCAACTTGTGTATCTTTGGGGTGCCCCCCCGCCCCCGTATATAAAGGAGCCAGGGGGGAGGAGGCGGCCGGCCTAGAGGGCGCGCCAAGGGGGGAGTGCTACTCCTACCGGGAGTGGGACTCCCCTTTTCCAAGTAGGAGTAGGAGAAGGGGGGAAAGAGGAGGAAGAGGGGAAGGAAAGGGGGGGGGGCGCCGCCCCCCTTCCCTTGTCCTATTCGGACTAGGAGGGGGAGGGGCGCGCGGCCCCCTCCTGGCTCCTTCCCTCTTCTCCCTCTTGGCCCATGTAGGCCCATTAACCCCCCGGGGGGTTCCGGTAACCTCCCGGTACTCCGGTAAAATGCCGATTTCACCCGGAACCATTCTGATATCCAAATATAGGCTTCCAATATATCAATCTTTATGTATCGACCATTCTGAGACTCCTCGTCATGTCCGTGATCACATCCGGGACTCCGAACAAACTTCGGTACATCAAAACTTATAAACTCATAATAAAACTGTCATCGAAACATTAAGCGTGCGGACCCTACGGGTTCGAGAACTATGTAGACATGACCTAAAACCATTCTCGGTCAATAACCAATAGCGGGACCTAGATGCCCATATTGGTTCCTACATATTTTACGAAGATCTTTATCGGTCAAACCGCATAACAACATACTTTGTTCCCTTTGTCATCGGTATGTTACTTGCCCGAGATTTGATTGTCGGTATCCAATACCTAGTTCAATCTCATTACCGGCAAGTCTCTTTACTCGTTCCGTAATACATCATCTCATAACTAACTCATTAGTTACATGCTTGCAAGGCTTAGGTGATGAGTATTACCGAGAGGGCCCAGAGATACCTCTCCGACAATCGGAGTGACAAAACCTAATCTCGAATTATGCCAACTCAACATGTACCTTCGGAAACACCTATAGAGCACCTTTATAATCACCCAGTTACGTTGTGACGTTTGGTAGCACACAAAGTGTTCTTTCGGTATACGGGAGTTGCGCAATCTCATAGTTGCAGGAACTTGGTATAAGTCATGAAGAAAGCAATAGCAATATACTAAACGATCAAGTGCTAGGCTAACGGAATGGGTCATGTCAATCACATCATTCTCCTAATGATGTGATCCCACTAATCAAATGACAACACATGTCTATGGTTAGGAAACATAACCATCTTTGATTAATGAGCTAGTCAAGTAGAGGCATACTAGTGACTATAGTTTTGTCTATGTATTCACACATGTATCATGTTTCCGGTTAATACAATTCTAGCATGAACATTAAACATTTATCATGATATGAGGAAATAAATAATAACTTTATTATTGCCTCTAGGGCATATTTCCTTCAAATCTTTCGCCCAACCTTTTCTTCCACCCCTCCTTACGTACGCTCCACCTTCCGGATTTTCTATTTCACATGATTTTGGCAAGCTAATCAATGACGATAAAAAAACCCAGCAAATACTGATCACTTTCCTCCCAAGGCGAAAAATTGATCTCGCAATCCTCTCGCCCCTTTATTCTCGTGATCCTCTCAACCCTCCCGATTTTGCATTTCACATGATCTGATCGGAATCCCCTCGCCCCTTTAATCTCGCACAAAGTTTAATGCCTCAGCCCTTACAACACTCGATGACTCAGCCTCACGCGCAGCTCAACCTCGCCAAGCGTGGCGCGCGGGGATCATGGCCCCAGAGCCGCCGACGTCGCCCTCAGCCACATCTCTCCAAACGCCGACCCGCAGGACTCGACGCATACATGGCCACCTCTGCCCACGACATCCACGCGACACCATGCAGGACTACGCGCAAATAATGCCATGGACGTGCTGGCGAGTCGCCTCGTGCACGCTCGGTGCACCATGAGGACCACTAGAGTTGCGTCAATGTCGTCGAAGATCACATGGCGGCGGCGACATAGATCATGGGTATGATCAGGAAAAGCCACCATTGAGCGTGCTGCTCGAGGAGAACACGATGCTAATTTTGCATGACAAGCGACCAAGAGAGTACATGAGAAGAACAAGGTGTTGATGGAGCGCGTGCAGTGGCGGCGGGGCGGTGCTGGATCGCGGATGGCTTGCGCAGCAGGACCGGTACGGTGAAGATGGAGCGCCACACCACAATAATAAGAAAGGTGGTCGAGCCAGAGATGCAACTACACGCTCAATGGCATCATGTCCAGGTGAGCTTATTCTCTCGTTCCATTCTACATTTGTTGGTATTTTCTTTTTCTTCTTTCAGATATATGAGAAATATGGTGCTTTGGTTTTATGAATTCTTATCCTTTAGAAGAGTTTGTTTCGTGGATGATCTTGAATTGCGGATGATGAAAAGATGTAATGCTTGGGGATTTGGTCAGATGATTTCAGGATCTTTTTTAGTTTTTGTACGCATCTGGATACTATTTGCATGATCAAATCTCAAAAGATTGATAGTATTTGTGAAATCTGAATCTGAAGAATACATATATACTGACATGTGGCTTTGCTTCAGCCAACGACAAAGTTGTACTTCACAACACCCAGTCCTGGATTTTATGCGATCGGCTTCAAGTAGGTACTTCTGTGGGTTACAAAGTATGGCTCACTATCAGTAACTATGGCACGAAATTAAAGATCTAACCACATTCATAGGTACTGTTACAGCTATTGCAGATAGATCATGTTGCTGAAATCATTTCCTACTGCAGATTTCCACAGCCATGCTCACGCTTTAAAACAGCGAGCTCTTGACGCACTTGCCGATCGAGCAAACCACCCTCGTGGTGCTCCTGGACAATGTGTGTCCGACCTGTTAAACACAAGTTGTAGCGTGGCAGGAGAATTACATTACTTGCGCATAGATGTTAGGTAGTTAGGAGAGAGGTTTATCTTAACTAGAATCCTTATCTCTATCTCTCTCTTCCTTCCCAAGATTGTAATTCAAACTGCTGTATGCACTATCCATGGAGGTATGCCCCTGGCCTATATAACACGCAGCAGCGCTCCCACGATGGGTAAGACGCTTTCGCCTATTCGTACATGGTATACAGAGCCTCCTCTTCCAAACCCTAGCTGCTCCATAATCCCAAGCCATGTCTTCCTCCAGCGCCGCCCCAAGCAATCTCGGTCAGGTCACGGAGAAGCTCTCCCGGACGAATTACGTCCTGTGGCGAACTCAGGTTACACCGCAGCTAAGGGGAGCTGGGCTCTTCGGCTATGTCGACGGAACGATGTCGGAACCTACCCGCCTCCTCGTCACCAAGGACAAGGACGGCAAGGAGTCGTCGACGCCCAATCCTCTCCATCCCATCTGGGTGAGGGAAGATCAACAAGTGCTCGGCTACCTCCTCAACAACTTCTCCAAGGAAGTGCTGATCGCGGTGACCACGGTCACCACCACGCACGCCCTCTGGGTGGCGCTTGCAGGCATGTTTTCCTCTCAATCTTTGAGCCGTGTTAACAATATTCGCACTGCCTTGATCAATGCACAGAAGGGCACCCAATCGGTTGCTGCATACTACGCTCATATGCGTGGCCTTGCGGATGAACTCGCCGCGGCTGGCAAGCCCATCCAGGATGATGAGCTCATCTCCTACCCGCTGCATGGGCTAGACATGGACTACCAGCCTCTCGTCTCCGCCCTCGACGCCCGTGTCACGCCGGTCTCCATCGACGAGCTGTACTCCATGCTGAGCAACTTTGAGCAGCGTGTGGCACCGTTTCACAACACCGGCGGCGGCTTCAAGTCTTCGGCCAACGCCGCCACTCGCGGGCGCGGCGGGTACTCCTCGCGCTCTCGCGGTCCTCCCCGACACAAGGGCAAGCAAGGTGGTGGCAGCTCCAGCAACTCCTCTCGCGGCAGACGTCCCAACTCCACCAACAACAGGGGCTGTCGCGGCGGGGGTGGCAGCGGTGGCGGCTCGGGCAGACCACACGGCCAAGGACTGTTGGTATCGTTTTGATGAAGACGATGCCTCCTCGGATGAAGATGACAAGGTAGCTGCCGCCGCCGATGGGTCATATGGTGTTGATACAAATTGGTATCTTGACAGTGGTGCTACCAACCACCTCACGGGAGAACTTGAGAAGGTGACTCTTTGTGAGAAATATCATGGCAAAGACCAAATTCACACGGCAAGTGGAGCAGGTATGAGGAGAAATCACATAGGTCATTCAGTTTTACATACCCCTTCTCGCAAGATTCATCTTAGAAAAATTTTGCATGCCCCTAGTGCCAACAAAAATCTTCTCTCTGTTCATCGCATTACCATTGATAATCATGTATTCATTGAATTCCATCCTTTCTTCTTTTTGATCAAGGATCAGGCCACGAGGAAAATTCTCTATCGAGGTAGATGTGTTCGAGGGCTCTACCCGTTGATTCTGGAGTTTAGAAGATCAAATAAACAAGCTTGTGGTGCTATCAAGCTTTCGTCCACATGATGGCACGATCGTTTAGGACATGCATCTTTTTCTTTAGTTGAACGTTTGCTTAGGAAAAATAAGCTCCCGTTTGTTGGTGAGCGAATCTTGAAACTATTTGTGATTCTTGCCAAAGAGCAAAATGTCATCAATTACCTTACCCTATATCTACTAGTGTTTCCACTCAACCGTTGCAATTAATATTCTCTGATGTTTGGGGTCCTGCTCCCACTTCGGTTGGTCGACACACATATTATGTTAGCTTTATTGATGACTATAGCAAATTTTCTTGGATTTACCTTCTCAAGAAAAGATCCGATGTTTTTCAAGTGTTCAAAAATTTTCAAGCACTTGTAGAACGCAAGTTTGATAGCAAAATTATTGCTGTCCAATCCGACTGGTGGGGGGGGGAGTATGAAAAGCTGAACTCCTTCTTTCAAACCCTCGGCATATCCCATCATGTGTCATGCCCTCACGCTCACCAACAAAACGGGTCGGCCGAACGCAAACATAGGCACATAGTTGAGGTTGGTCTAGCTCTTCTTGCCGGCGCTTCTATGCCCCTTAAATTTTGGGACGAAGCTTTTCTCACGGCCGTTCATATTATCAACATGCTTCCTAGCCGAGTTATCAACAATGACACACCCACCGAGCGACTTCTTCATGTCAAACCCGACTACACATCACTTCGTGTCTTTGGGTGTGCCTGCTGGCCTAATCTTCGACCCTACAATTCTCGCAAGCTTATGTTTCGCTCAAAACAGTGTGTTTTTCTCAGATATAGCTCTCAGCACAAGGGGGTCAAATGTCTAGATGTCTCTATTGGTCGAGTTTACATATCCCGTGATGTTGTATTCGATGAAACCAAATTTCCCTTTGCTGATTTACATCCAAAAGCCGGTGCTTTACTTCGGAAAGAAATTCTTCTTTTGCCTCCAAATCTAACCGGCTTTGCCAATGGGGAGTATAATTCTGATGATACTACTGTGACTAACCCTCTCACCACGTTGCATGAGTTGTGTGATACAGGAAGCTACGTTGCAGAAAACGGAGTTGAAAATAATGAAGAAAATCGCCCAACAGGGCCATATTTCATGTGCCAGGACTTGGGGAGCAAATCTCCCTCGGGATCGGAGCCTGCAGGCGCGGCAGACCTGCCAGCAGAATCCGCTCCGGGATCGCCGCCCGCAGATCGTCCAGGCGGATCTCCCTCAGATTCCGCGCCCGAGCCCTCCGCTTCTCCTCCTGCGTCCGACCATGCACCAGCAGGTGGCCCCGCCTGCGCCACACGGCAGCCAGCGGCTGGAGGCGCCGGCCCGCACTCGCCAGGGCCCACGGGCGGTCGCTTTCCGCCTCAGCCCGTCTGCTACAAGCTGCGGGATCTGCATCGCCCAACTGGCCCGGGCCCAACGGGCCCCACACCTGGCGCACGCGGGGGATCAGCGCCATCATTGCTGCAGGACGAGCCCTGTCCGGCGGGATCCTCTGTGGCGCGTGTGTCTTCGCCCCCTGCCACTGCCTCGCCTCCGCGCACAGAGGATCCAGCCTTTGTTTCTGGTGCGGCTGCTGTGGATCCCACAGAATCTGCTCCGGGATCAGCATCTGCAGCACCTACGGGATCTTCTGCGCCGGAAGGATCAGCATCTGCAGCACCTACGGGATCTTCTGCGCCGGAGCCAACTACGTCACGACGCACTCGTCTCCAACAGGGGGTAATACATCCAATAAATTACAAACGCATGTCAAAATTTGGTATGATCTGCTCCACAGGTGAACCATATTCACTTGAGGAAGCTCTTGGTGATGAAAATTGGAAACAAGCAATGAAAGAAGAATACATGGCCTTAAAGAGGAACAACACATGGCACTTAGTCCCTCCACGAAAAGGTAAAAACCTCATTGACTGCAAGTGGGTTTTTAGGATTAAGAGAAAATCTGATGGCACTATTGATCGTTACAAAGCAAGACTTGTAGCAAAAGGTTTTAAACAATGATATGGCATAGACTATGAGGACACCTTTAGTCCAGTTGTAAAAGCTGCCACTATCCGTCTTGTGTTATCCATTGCTGTTTCCAGGGGATGGAGCCTCAGACAGCTAGACGTTCAGAACGCGTTTTTGCATGGTGTTCTGGAAGAGGAAGTGTACATGAAACAACCTCCTGGGTTTGAAAACAAGAATGCACCTTCTCATGTATGTAAACTTGACAAAGCCTTATATGGATTGAAGTAGGCTCCTCGAGCATGGTACTCACGATTGAGTCACAAAATGCAAGCACTTGGTTTCATACCTTCAAAGTCTGATACTTCCTTGTTCATTTACAACAAGTGCAACACTCATATATTTGTTCTCATCTATGTTGATGATATTATTGTCACAAGTTCATCTAATGAGGCTATCACAGGCTTGTTGAAGGATCTAAGTGCAGAATTTGCTCTCAAGGACCTTGGAGACTTACATTATTTCCTAGGGATAGAAGTGAAGAAACATGATAATGGTCTTCATCTCTCTCAGGAGAAGTATGCAACAGATTTGGTAAAGAAGGCTGGTTTGCAAGGGTGTAAACCCTCACCTACTCCACTATCAAGTTCAGAAAAATTATCCCTTACAGAAGGGCAGCCTTTGGGACAAGATGACAGCACAAGATACAGGAGTCTTGTCGTGGTTTTGTCACGGCAGATGTCCTCATGAAAGGACTTAGTCGTGGAGCCATCGCTATGGGTTAACTTGAAGAGGTTAAAGCGGACGCAAAGACACAAAGGTTTATACTAGTTCGGCCCCTTCGATGAAGGTAAAAGCCTACATCTAGTTGTGATGGGATTGATGTGGTTTCGATGACTAGGGAGCAATAAGCTTCGCCTAGGCCTCGAGTTGTTGTTGTCTCTCCTGAACCGCCACCGGGTCGTCCCCTTATATACACGGGTGACGCCCGTCGGTTCACAGAGTCCCAACACCGGTTCATACTCGTATCCGGGTTGGTCTCTCTCTATTTCTAACTTACAATACAAGTTTATGTAATCATGGCGGTTTACTATTGCGGCCTTAATCCTCCTTTGGGCCGTGGGCTCCAAGCTAGTTGAACACCATCGTCAAGACCTTCATGGGCTTCAGCATAGCATAAGGTGAACCGGGCCCTCCTGGCCGGTTTATGCTTGCAGCTATATCCTCCACATTAGGTCCCGGATTGATTTGAATTTATTCATGTCAATCTTCAACACTTCAAAGATTTTGTAAACATCCTCTTGTATTTTCATAAACCGCCATATTGTCTTCTCTTGTGAATTTTGTGAACCACCGTGACGTCATCCTCCGAGTTCTGCATCGGGCCGTCATGACGTCATCTCTGTATAAAAGGATTAAAAGATTCCCTTCTCTTTAATGGTTATCGCGGAAACCGAAGCGACAGGCGCGCCCACTCGGCCGCTTCTGTCGCCTTGATTCTCGCGCCTGTCATTTACTTGCTTCCTTATAAATAAAGCCCGACGGCTCCCTTTTCTCTTCCTCTTCCGCATATTCTTCTTCCTCGCGACGCTCTCGCCCTGAAGCTCCGCCGCCGTCCGCGACCTTCAAGATCTGCACCAACTGAGGCCGCTGCATCAACCTGAGTTGGATCAGAGGCTCATCGCCCCCCTCCGCCGTATTCTGCAGCGGTAAGCTCCTACTACTCTTCGTTTTTTTAAAATCTGCATTAGGCTTTGCAAGTTCATCCGCATAGCTCTTCGTCTTTCTTCTTCATCCTACTTTCTGCCGAAGTAGTTTTGCCCCAAAAAACGGTATAGATTTCCTGCGGTAGTCTTTTCGCATCTGCTTTTAATACTAGTAGTCTTTCCTTTTTCTTCTTGTGGAGAGTACATCCTTCTCTGCTCTGCTTGAACGCTTTTTCAAGAACGTAGTAAAAAAACTGCTTTATAGATATGCGGTAGATCCAAATAGATTTGAACATTGTGTGAAACCTGTTTCTGTACACTTAGCAAAAAATCTTGGCCTTTCTGCCAATGGGCGGTTTAATCCTTGATGGTCAATCCGCCATATTCCATTAGCCCTCTCTTAAACCGCCAATTACACCTTGCATTGCATTTTCACCGGTTTAACATTGGATCTTTCACTTACAAACCGTAGATCGTGAACCGGTACCTGTTTCAGCTCCCCCCTTCCGGAATGGCGAAACAATTTACTGCCTGCAATTGGGCTCCGTCCCGGATCACAGAGACACAACTCAATGGCTACATCACCACTGGCATTTTAGCTTCAAAAAATACCCTCCACTGGCGAGTTCCGGGACCGGAATGTCCACCTGAACCCCAAGAAGGAGAAGTGATTGTTTTTATGCAACACTTAGACCGGGGATTTAGCCGGATCAAAATTTTTCCGGGATGTCCTGTCAAGCTTCCAGCTCCATCCACAAGATATTGGTCCGAACTCCGTGTCCAATATATGCAACTTCCAAGTATTCTGTGAAGTCTATCTTCAAGAAGAACCAACCATAGAGTTGTTTCGAGATTTCTTTCATTTGAATCGCCGTACAGAATTCTCAGACGGTCCTAACACAGAACTTGGCAGCGTTGCAATCCAAAAAAGGAAAGAAGTGGACTTTCCTCATGCCGCGCATCATAGCCATCCTAAAGATTGGAATCTGACCTGGTTCTATTGCCGGAACACTGCACCTAATGGAGAAAATCCCATGCCGGGTTACCGCCCGCACCGGCTTAGCAACAGCCACCCATTGCCTTCACGCCTGCCCGCCGCGGAACGGAAAAATTTTGCTCCTCAAATTACCAAGCTCCGGGCTCTGATGGCCAACGGTTTAACTGGCATCGACCTTGTCCGCTGCTGGGTTTCTTGGGGCGTCTTACCATTAAGCCGTCGCCCCAGATTGATGCACGAATACACTGGCGACGTCAAAGATCCTCAGCGACATCATGAGCTATCAATAACTGAACTTGAAGTTACCGAAACAGTAAAGAAACTGCTCGATGAACCGATCTCTGTGTGCAGCCAAAACCGGGTTGGCTCCATTCTGGTCTCCAACAAACCGCCCGCGGTAAGGTTCTTGCCATTATTATATTGTTTCAACTCCATATTGATTGTATTGATCCCTTTGTATTAATTGTCAGGCTAACAGTTCGTTTTGGAAAGGAACTAAACCGGCCCGGGTTCCTCGTGCCAAAACCAAGACCACCAAGAAAACCGGCAAGAGGAAAACCGCCGAGTCTTCTGAACCGCCAGAAGATGAATCAGATGCTGAGGTAGAATTTGACTTGCTTGCTTTTATTCTCCATTCATCTTATTGACAATTACAATTTCCAGGATGATGCTGAGGCTAGCCAGGCAGATCCTGTTGAGGTAATCCTTCTTTCTTCTGATTCTGATCTTGTACCGATTAAAAGAATCCGCCGCACAGTACGGAAAGTGAAACAATCTCACTCCTATGCTCATTTGAATCCAAAATTTTCTTTGAAGACACAGCAAACTGAAGAACACCGTACAACTCGCATAGCGGTCAACAGATTACATCGTCCGGTTTAGCTGACACACCAACCCGGAAACATCGTCCAGAGGTGACTTGTTCTCCTGAAAAGCGTTATCCTTTGAAAGGTTTCTTCCGATGCCCTCTCAATCCGTCTGATCCAAATTACCAGGCTTCTTCCAACTCGTCTGGCGGTTCATCAACCACTCAGCTGCCTTCTCTCAAAGTTGCTGCTGGGTAAGTATATTATTTCTTACTTCATTCCTTGTATTTGTCGGTTTACCATGTTCTAACCTTTGATTGTTGCAGCACCAAGGCTCGACTTAGTAAGAAGGCCAAGATCGCTGACCCTACTGTGAATGTTGATCCGGAGTAAACCCCCGAGCATCATGGTGAAAATCCCGAAGTAGCTGAAGATGACACTGCTGAGAAAAATGAAGATGCCAATGCTAATCCGCCAGAGGTTGAACCGGATGTCCAAATTGACACATCACATCCTCATGCTCCTCCAAGTCCCACAGCAGAACAACGAGGCTCAACTGCTGATCCGCCAAGCCCGGGTACGAAAGCACCGAGCCCTGTTAAGAATGCTACTTCGGCCGGTCCAGCCCAAGATGATGATGTTGTAGTTACGGGCACTGCGTATAACGCCCCTGGTAATCCGGTGGCCCTATCAAAACATACTGCCAAGGAAGAATTCGCTGCCATTAACAAAGGGAAGGAAAAGACTGATCTATCAGCTTATACCGATCTGTCTGCTCAAGAACTTCATTCCGGCTTCCTGAACCGGCTCTACACAAGTCGTGATCATGAAGCCAACTTAGTAAATCTGATGAAGGAACGCTTTGAGGTAAATACTTGTGCCCTTCTCTTGTGCTTCGTGCATAATAGCCCCCAAGGGCCGATTTATCTGTAAAAAGGTAAACCGGGACTTTTAAAGCTCCATGTTTGTATATGACCAACTCCTTGTATACTCTTGATCAAACACACATTAGCCCCAAGTGCCATGATTAAAACTTGTATTAATCCTTGGGACTTGTACAAAGTGATCCGCATTAGCCCCCAAGTGCCAAGTGTTTAACTGGTTGGACGCTTGGGACTTGAATAAATATACTGATGTGCTCTCTGTAATATTGCAGAAGGAAATAAGCCAACAAGCATCACAAATCGTGGATCTTCAAGAGAATTTGAAATCTCAGCAGAAAGAAACTTCCAAGGCCAAAGATGAATTGAAGACCGCCTTAACCACCATGGAATAGCTTAAGGAATGGTTTGAGTCTGAGCAGACCAGTTGGGATACTGAAAAAGCGGAATTTCTTAAACGTGCGAGCTTACTGGGTTAAAGCGCCAAATCAACTCCATGACTTCAGCGGTATTTGGTAAGCAATTTTCCTCAAAGTTGTGATAGATTTCCACTTTGAACTTTTCCTCCGGATTAACCTGAACTTCTTAAACCGGTACAGGTAGGCACATTGCTCATCTGGGCTCTGACATGCGGAAGAAACTCAAGGCTGCATATACTCTGATTGAACAGTTGTATACCGGCGCTCAGCGGGTTATTTGCGCCACTTCTTATGACAATGCGGCTCCAACATTGATCAAGGACACGCTGGACCGGCTGTCTATGATGCCAGCACATATAGAAGAAATGAAGCGATCTGCTGCCCGGGCTGGCACATTATTGGCCCTAACTCGCGCCAAAGCATGGATAGCTGACCTTGATCCGGCTGACATAGCCAAAGGCTTCCCCAGCGCTCAACATAATGGTGAAGTATTTGATAATGATGCTCTCCAACGGGTAACAAGAGAGATGCGTCCTCTGGCGAGTCAACTGGCAGAAGAGGCCAACCTGACGGTTCACCGTTCCTTCTATGACGCAAACAACAGACGGGTTGAAGCTGTTATTCCTGAAGTGCAGAACCTAATTCCCCCAATCCGTAAGCACACTTACGCTCCTGACGTTGATCCGGCTGAGCTTATAAGTGAGGAGGGTGTCTTTCAGGCTTTAACCCGGATTGATTGGACCACCAACGACTTCCGGCCATTGGATGATGAGGAGGAAGCTGAACCGACGCCAGACGACCCATCTACTTCACGTCAACCCGGCGATGAAGCTTAATCCGCCAGATCGGTTGATACGTCGGAGACTGTTATGAAACCACTCCAAATTTTTTGGGCTTTGATTGGCTTGTAATAAACTTAGCTGCTACTAGTGGTGCTGATATGGCTTCATGCATACCTTCTACAATTTATGCTTTCCTTTGAATTGTCAATGATATTGTCATCTGCAAAGAAAATCTTAAAGCGCCGTTGCGGGTGTACCACAAGACGGGTCATAATATCAATGAAGTCAAGAATAATTTCTTAAACTAAACATGTAATCAAATATAACAATACGTTGATACCTGCCACCCTAAAGCATTGGAATTGGCCATGCCAATCTTGTAGCGGAGGTTTATAAACCTATACCATCAGAGAAAAAACATGTTGTGTATACCAAGCCGATTTATCCTGTAAACCGTGGTTTGATATTATGAGCCACAATGGAATATAAAAATTCAAACCGGGCAGAAGTTCCTCCGGATTAAGGACGGACCGTGTTCCTATCACTTGATAGTTGTGAACCAGTTTAAAACTTTTGTCGGTTTAAAAATCGCAACAAAAATAATAGTTATTTAAAAATACTTGAAGCAAAAGGCAATGATAAAACCGTTTGCAAGAAGGATGCTTTACTGAGCTGATCAGATGGTGTTACCATGGTCGGACGGGACCAAGCCCCCAATAGGTGTGGCGATGGTTCAAGTCAGCCAGGTGCCCAAATGAAACCGTGGCATATATGCCGATCAAAAGGCATGGCATTGGTTTGGGTTCGACCAAGCCCCCAAGTGATTCAATGGCCTTAGGCCGATCAAGAGGCGTGACTGGTTCAGACTTGACCATGTCCCCAAGTGATCTGGTGGCTTTCGCCTATCAAAAGGTGTTGCATTGGTTCGGACACGACCAAGCCCCCGAGTGATATCACAAAGCTTTTTTCTGGAAAGCAAATTCAAGGGGTAAACCGGAGGCCGCTTTAAGACAGAACAACTCCATGTAACCACACATGATATACAAGAACAGAGACCCCGCTTTAGTTGAGGCTTCGGTTTTATTATATTGATGATAATATATACACTGTCATAATATATACATAGATAGAGCCGATGGCTCAGGTGTAGTAAGGCCGAAGATGAGCTATGTTCCACGGCCTGTTGGCCTCCTCCTCTGATGTGCTTGAGTCTTTATGCTCTCGAATATCAATCAGATAGTACGACCCGTTGTGCAGATTCTTGCTGACCACGAAAGGTCCCTCCCAAGGTGGGGATAACTTGTGCATATCCGTCTGGTCTTGGATGAGTCGAAGCACCAAATCTCCTTCTTGAAAAGCTCTGGTTCTGACTCGACGACTGTGATAGCGACGAAGATCCTGTTGGTAAATCGCCGAGCGGGCAGCTGCTATGTCATGCTCCTCATCCAATAGGTCCAAAGCGTCTTGTCGTGCCATCTCATTGTCCGCTTCAACATAAGCCGCCACAAGAGGCGAATCATGACGGATATCACTAGGGAGAACCGCCTCCGCTCCGTAGACCATGAAGAACGGTGTATACCCTGTGGATCTGTTGGGTGTAGTATTGATACTCCATAATACAGACGGTAGCTCTTCAACCCAACAACCCGGTGTTCTCTGCAAAGGAACCATAAGCCAGGGTTTGATGCCTCGCAAGATCTCTTGATTAGCCCGTTCCGCTTGTCCATTGGACTGGGGGTGAGCTACTGACGATATGTCAACCCGGATGTGCTCACGCTCACAGAACTCCTTCATAGCGCCCTTGGACAAGTTGGTACCATTGTCAGTAATGATGCTGTGTGGAAAGCCAAACCGGAAAATCACCTTTTTAATGAATTTCACCGTTGTAGCTGCATCACACTTGCTAAGGGGCTCCGCTTCAACCCACTTAGTAAACTTGTCAACCGCCACCTATAGGTGGGTCTTCTTATCTTTGGACCTTTTGAAAGGTCCGATCATATCCAGCCCCCAAGTCACAAACGGCCAAGTAATTGGAATCATCCTCAATTCTTGAGCCGGCACATGCGCACGCCGTGAAAATTTCTGACAGCCATCACATCATCTGACTAGGTCCTCCGCATCAGCATGAGCCGTCAACCAGTAGAACCCGTGACGAAACGCCTTAACCACCAGAGACTTTGAACCGGCATGGTGACCACAATCCCCTTCATGGATTTCGCGTAAAATTTCACAACCTTCCTCACGGGACACACAACGTTGGAACGCGCCTGACACACTGCAATGATGTAATTCGCCATTGACAATGGTCATGGACTTGGATCGCCGGATTATCTGCCTGGCCAGAGTCTCATCCTCTGGCAACTCGCCCCGGTTCATGTACGCAAGATAAGGAACTGTCCAATCCGGTATAACATGCAAGGCTGCCACCAACTGCGCCTCCGGATCAGGAATAGCCAAATCCGCTTCACCAGGGAGCTTGACGGACGGGTTATGCAAAACATCTAGAAAGACATTAGGCGGGACCGGTTTACGCTGAGAGCCCAGCCGGCTTAAAGCGTCTGCCGCTTCGTTTTTTCGTCTGTCGACATGATCCACCTGATAACCCTTAAAGTGACATGCAACAATGTCCACTTCATGATGATATGCAGCCATAAGTGGGTCTTTAGAATCCCAAGTGCCAGACACCTGTTGAGCCACCAGGTCTGAGTCACCAAAGCACTTAACCCGGCTTAGATTCATCTCCTTAGCCATCCGGAGACCATGGAGCAAGGCTTCATACTCAGCTGCATTGTTAGTACAAGGGAACATTAAGCGGAGAACATAACAGAACTTGTCACCTCGTGGGGAAGTTAATATGACTCCAGCCCCCGAGCCCTCCAATTGCCTAGATCCATCAAAATGGATAGTCCAATATGTGTGATTCGGCTTCTCCTCAGGCGCCTGCAACTCTGTCCAATCATTGATGAAATCAACAAGTGCTTGAGACTTCACCGCCGTCCGAGGCACGTACTTCAATCCATGCAGCCCAAGCTCTATAGCCCACTTGGCAATCCGGCCAGTCGCTTCTCAGTTCTGTATGATATCGCCCAAGGGAGCTGAACTGACCACTGTGATAGGGTGCCCTTGGAAATACTGTTTCAGCTTCCGGCTTGCCATGAAGACTCCATACACCAGCTTCTGCCAATGCGGATACCTTTGCTTAGATTCAATGAGCACCTCGCTAATGTAGTAAACCGGCCGCTGAACCGGATACTCCTTGCCTGCCTCCTTGCGCTCTACCACAATAGCTATGCTGACTGCGCGAGCATTGGCCGCTACGTATAGCAGCAATGGCTCTTTGTCGATTGGAGCTGCTAGAACGGGCGGATTGGCTAACTGCCGCTTTAAGTCCTCCAATGCTTCATCAGCGGCCGGACTCCAGACGAACTGATCCGTCTTTTTCAGCATCTGGTACAAAGGGATAGCTTTCTCCCCGAGGCAGCTGATAAACTGGCTCAGTGCAGCAATCCGGCCCGCCAAACACTGAACGTCGTTGATACACTTCGCTTTAGCCAGGGAGGTAATGGCCGCAATCTTCTCCGGATTAGCCTCAATTCCTTTGTTGGACACAAGGAAACCCAATAACTTTCCTGCCGGAACACCAAAAACACATTTGGCCGGATTGAGCATCATCTTGTAAACCCGCAGGTTGTCAAAGGTTTCCTTTAAATCGTCAATTAGCGTCTCCTTCTCCCTTGACTTGACCACAATATCATCCACATAGGCGTGCACATTACGGCCGATCTGTTTATGCAGGCAATTCTGTACACACCGTTGATAAGTTGCTTGCGCGCTCTTGAGCCCAAAAGGCATACATACATAGCAGAAGGCTCCAAAGGGAGTGATAAATGCCGTTTTCTCCTGGTCCTTAACTGCCATCTTGATCTGATGATACCCAGAATATGCATCCAAAAAGCTCAAACGCTCACAACCCGCAGTGGCATCAGTAATCTGGTCAATGCGGGGGAGGGCAAAAGGATCTGCCGGACAAGCTTTGTTAAGATCTGTGTAATCCACACACATGCGCCAAGTGCCATTTTTCTTAAGAACCAGCACCGGATTAGCAAGCCACTCTAGATGAAAAACTTCAACTATAAACCCAGCTGCAAGGAGCCTGGCCACCTCCTCTTCGATAGCTTTGCGCCTTTCTTCGTTAAACCGGTTTGTACTTGGGATCAATATTAAGAGTGTGCTCAGCGAGTTCCCTCGGTACACCTGGCATGTCAGAAGGCTTCCATGCAAAAATGTCCCGATTCTCACAGATGAACTCGATGAGCGCGCTTTCCTATTTAGGGTCCAAGTTGGCACTGATAATGAATTGCTTGGACGAATCGCCAGGCACGAAGTCAACAAGCTTAGTCTCAACCACTGATTTGAACTTCAGATCCGGGTCATGCTCGGTAGTCGGCTTTTCCAAAGGGGTCATGTCCGCCAGATCAACATTGTCCTTATAGTACTTCAACTCCTCCGTAGCACAAATCGACTCTGCATAGGCCGCATCACCTTCCTCACATTCCAAAGCAATCTTGCGGCTCCCATGAACCGTTATTGTCCCCTTGTGACCCGACATCTTGAGCTGCAAATAGATATAACATGGCCGTGCCATGAATTTGGCATAAGCCGGCCGCCCAAATAGGGCGTGATATGGGCTCCGGATCTTCACCACCTCAAAGGTTAGTGTCTCGGATCGGGAGTCATGCTCGTCCCCAAAGGCCACCTCCAGAGCTATCTTGCCAACGGGGTATGCTGATTTGCCAGGCACCACACCATGGAACACCGTATTAGACGGTTTGAGATTTTTATCTGTTAGCCCCATGCGGCGGAATGTCTCATAGTACAGGATATTAATACTGCTCCCTCCATCCATGAGCACTTTGGTGAATTTATAACCTCCCACCTAAGGATCTACCACCAACGCCAGCTGGCCCGGATTGTCAACCCGAAGAGGGTGATCCTCCCTACTCCACACGATTGGCTGTTCCGACCAGCGTAAGTAACATTGCACGGCCGGTTCAACAGAGTTCACCGCACGCTTGTGAAGCTTCCGGTCTCGCTTATCTAAGCTAGTCGTGAAAACATGATACTGTCCACTGTTCAACTGCTTCGGATGGCTCTGATAACCCGACTGCTGCTGCTGCTGCTGGTTGTAGCCTCCTTGACTGCTCTGATTATTCTGGTTATTATGTCCTCCCTGATTGAAACCTGAACCGGAGGCTCCATCGTGACCCGGCCCATGGAAACCAGATCCTGAACCACCACCTGACCCATGGTCATACCGGAAGGCATTAGAATTTTTGAACTCCTGCATAATGTAACATGAAGGAAATATGCCCTAGAGGCAATAATAAAGTTATTATTTATTTCCTCATATCATGATAAATGTTTATTATTCATGCTAGAATTGTATTAACCAGAAACATGATACATGTGTGAATACATAGACAAAACTATAGTCACTAGTATGCCTCTACTTGACTAGCTCATTAATCAAAGATGGTTATGTTTCCAAACCATAGACATGTGTTGTCATTTGATTAGTGGGATCACATCATTAGGAGAATGATGTGATTGACATGACCCATTCCGTTAGCCTAGCACTTGATCGTTTAGTATACTGCTATTGCTTTCTTCATGACTTATACAAAGTTCCTGCAACTATGAGATTGTGCAACTCCCGTATACCGGAAGAACACTTTGTGTGCTACCAAACGTCACAACGTAACTGGGTGATTATAAAGGTGCTCTACAGGTGTTTCCGAAGGTACATGTTGGGTTGGCATAATTCGAGATTAGGTTTTGTCACTCCGATTGTCGGAGAGGTATCTCTGGGCCCTCTCGGTAATACTCATCACCTAAGCCTTGCAAGCATGTAACTAATGAGTTAGTTATGAGATGATGTATTACGGAACGAGTAAAGAGACTTGCCGGTAAGGAGATTGAACTAGGTATTGGATACCGACGATCAAATCTCGGGCAAGTAACATACCGATGACAAAGGGAACAAAGTATGTTGTTATGCGGTTTGACCGATAAAGATCTTCGTAGAATATGTAGGAACCAATATGGGCATCTAGGTCCCACTATTGGTTATTGACCAAGAATGGTTCTAGGTCATGTCTACATAGTTCTCGAACCCGTAGGGTCCGCACGCTTAACGTTTCGATGACAGTTTTATTATGAGTTTATAAGTTTTGATGTACCGAAGTTTGTTCGTAGTCCCGGATGTGATCACGGACATGACGAGGAGTCTCGAAATGGTCGAGACATAAAGATTGATATATTGGAAGCCTATATTTGGATATCAGAATGGTTCCGGGTGAAATCGGCATTTTACCGGAGTACCGGGAGGTTACCGGAACCCCCCCGGGGTTTAATGGGCCTACATGGGCCAAGAGGGAGAAGAGGGAAGGAGCCAGGAGGGGGCCGTGCGCCCCTCCCCCTCCTAGTCCGAATAGGACAAGGGAAGGGGGGCGGCGCCCCCCCTTTCCTTCCCCTCTTCCTCCTCTTTCCCTCCTTCTCCTATTCCTACTTGGAAAAGGGGAGTCCTACTCCCGGTGGGAGTAGGACTCCCCCCTTGGCGCGCCCTCTAGGCCGGCCGCCTCCTTCCCCCTGGCTCCTTTATATACGGGGGCGGGGGGCACCCCAAAGACACACAAGTTGATCTACGGATCGTTCCTTAGCCGTGTGCGGTGCCCCCTTCCACCATATTCCACCTCGGTCATATCATCGCGGAGTTTAGGCGATGCCCTGCGCCGGTAGAACATCATCATCGTCACCACGCCGTCGTGCTGACGGAACTCATCTCCGGAGCTCGGCTAGATCGGAGGCCGGAGATCGTCATCGAGCTGAACGTGTGCTGAACTCGGAGGCTCCGTACGTTCGGTGCTTGGATCGGTCGGATCGTGAAGACGTACGACTACATCAACCGTGTTGTGCTAACGCTTCCGTTTACGGTCTACGAGGGTACATGGACGAACACTCTCCCCTCTCGTTGCTATGCCATCACCATGATCTTCCGTGTGCGTAGGAAATTTTTTGAAATTACTACGTTCCCCAACAGTGGCATCCGAGCCTAGGTTTTATGCGTTGATGTTATATGCACGAGTAGAACACAAGTGAGTTGTGGGCGATACAAGTCATACTGCTTACCAGCATGTCATACTTTGGTTCGGCGGTATTGTGAGATGAAGCGGCCCAGACCGACATTACGCGTACGCTTACGCGAGACTGGTTTCACCGTTACGAGCACTCGTGCTTAAAGGTGGCTGGCGGGTGTCTGTCTCTCTCACTTTAGCTGAATCGAGTGTGGCTACGCCCGGTCCTTGCGAAGGTTAAAACAGCACCAACTTGACGAACTATCGTTGTGGTTTTTGATGCGTAGGTAAGAACGGTTCTTGCTAAGCCCGTAGCAGCCACGTAAAATTTGCAACAACAAAGTAGAGGACGTCTAACTTGTTTTTGCAGGGCATGATGTGATGTGATATGGTCAAGACGTGATGCTATATTTTATTGTATGAGATGATCATGTTTTGTAACCGAAGTTATCGGCAACTGGCAGGAGCCATATGGTTGTCGCTTTATTGTATGAAATGCAAATGCCCTGTAATTGCTTTACTTTATCACTAAGCGGTAGCGATAGTCGTAGAAGCAATAGATGGCGTATACGACAACGATGCTACGATGGAGATCAAGGTGTCGCGCCGGTGACGATGGTGATCACGACGGTGCTTCGGAGATGGAGATCACAAGCACAAGATGATGATGGCCATATCATATCACTTATATTGATTGCATGTGATGTTTATCCTTTATGCATCTTATCTTGCTTTGATTCGAGGTAGCATTTTAAGATGATCTCTCACTAAAATTATCAAGTAGTGTTCTCCCTGAGTATGCACCGTTGCCAAAGTTCATCGTGCCGAGACACCACGTGATGATCGGGTGTGATAAGCTCTACGTCCATCTACAACGGGTGCAAGCCAGTTTTGCACACGCGGAATACTCAGGTTAAACTTGACGAGCCTAGCATATGCAGATATGGCCTCGGAACACGGAGACCGAAAGGTCGAGCGTGAATCATATAGTAGATATGATCAACATAGTGATGTTCACCATTGAAAACTACTCCATCTCACGTGATGATCGGTTATGGTTTAGTTGATTTGGATCACGTGATCACTTAAATGACTAGAGAGATGTCTGTCTAAGTGGGAGTTCTTAAGTAATATGATTAATTGAACTTAAATTTATCATGAACTTAGTACCTGATAGTATCTTGCTTGTCTATGTTCGTTTGTAGATAGATGGCTCGTGCTGTTGTTCCGTTGAATTTTAATGCGTTCCTTGAGAAAGCAAAGTTGAAAGATGATGGTAGCAATTACACCGACTGGGTCCGTAACCTGAGGATTATCCTCATTGCTGCACAGAAAAGTTACATCCTGGAAGCACCGCTGGGTGCCAGGCCTGCTGCTGATGCAACTGACGACGTTAAGAATGTCTGCAGAGCAAAGCTGATGACTACTCTATAGTTCAGTGTGCCATGCTTTACGGCTTAGAACCGGGTCTTCAACGACGTTTTGAACGTCATGGAGCATATGAGATGTTCCAAGAGTTGAAGTTAATATTTCAAGCAAATGCCCGGATAGAGAGATATGAAGTCTCCATTAAGTTCTATAGCTGCAAGATGGAGGAGAATAGTTCTGTCAGTGAACACATACTCAGAATGTCTGGGTATAATAATCACTTGATTCAACTGGGAGTTAATCTTCCTGATGATAGTGTCATTGACAGAATTCTCCAATCACTGCCACCAAGCTACAAGAGCTTTGTGATGAACTATAATATGCAAGGGATGAACAAGACTATTCCCGAGCTCTTCGCAATGCTAAAAGCCGCGGAGGTAGAAATCAAAAAGGAGCATCAAGTGTTGATGGTCAACAAGACCACTAGTTTCAAGAAAAAGGGCAAAGGGAAGAAGAAGGGGAACTTAAAAAAGAACGGCAAGCAAGTTGCTGCTCAAGAGAAGAAACCCAAGTCTGGACCTAAGCCTGAAACTGAGTGCTTCTACTGCAAGCAAACTGGTCACTGGAAGCGGAACTGCCCCAAGTATTTGGCGGATAAGAAGGATGGCAAAGTGAATAAAGGTATATGTGATATACATGTTATTGATGTGTACCTAACTAGAGCTCGTAGTAGCACCCGGGTGTTTGATACTGGTTCTGTTGCTAATATTTGCAACTCAAAACAGGGACTACGGAATAAGCGAGCACTGGCCAAGGACGAGGTGACAATGCGCGTGGGAAACGGTTCCAAAGTCGATGTGATCGCGGTCGGCACGCTACCTCTACATCTACCTTCGGGATTAGTTTTAGACCTGAATAATTGTTATTTGGTGCCAGCGTTGAGCATGAACATTATATCTGGATCTTGTTTAATGCGAGACGGTTATTCATTTAAATCATAGAATAATGGTTGTTCTATTTATATGAGTAATATCTTTTATGGTCATGCACCCTTGAAGAGTAGTCTATTTTTATTGAATCTCGATAGTAGTGATACACATATTCATAATGTTGAAGCCAAAAGATGCAGAGTTGATAATGATAGTGCAACTTATTTTTGGCACTGCCATTTAGGTCATATCGGTGTAAAACGCATGAAGAAACTCCATACTGATGGACTTCTGGAATCACTTGATTATGAATCACTTGGTACTTGCGAACCGTGCCTCATGGGCAAGATGACTAAAACACCGTTCTCCGGAACTATGGAGAGAGCAACAGATTTGTTGGAAATCATACATACAGATGTATGTGGTCCGACGAATATTGAGGCTCGTGGCGGATATCGTTATTTTCTCACCTTCACAGATGATTTGAGCAGATATGGGTATATCTACTTAATGAAGCACAAGTCTGAAACATTTGAAAGTTCAAAGAATTTCAGAGTGAAGTGGAGAATCATCATAACAAGAAAATAAAGTTTCTACGATCTGATCGTGGAGGAGAATATTTGAGTTACGAGTTTGGTTTACATTTGAAACAATGCGGAATAGTTTCGCAACTCACACCACCCGGAACACCACAACGAAATGGTGTGTCCGAACGTCGTAATCATACTTTACTTGATATGGTGCGATCTATGATGTCTCTTACCGATTTACCGCTATCGTTTTGGGGTTATGCTTTAGAGACGGCCGCATTCACGTTAAATAGGGCACCATCAAAATCCGTTGAGACGACACCTTATGAACTGTGGTTTGGCAAGAAACCAAAGTTGTCGTTTCTTAAAGTTTGGGGCTGCGATGCTTATGTGAAGAAACTTCAACCAGATAAGCTCGAACCCAAATCGGAGAAATGTGTCTTCATAGGATCCCAAAGAGACTATTGGATACACCTTCTATCACAGATCCGAAGGCAAGACATTCGTTGCTAAGAATGGATCCTTTCTAGAGAAGGAGTTTCTCTCGAAAGAAGTGAGTGGGAGGAAAGTAGAACTTGATGAGATAACTGTATCTACTCCCTTATTGGAAAGTAGTTCATCACGAGAACCGGTTCCTGTGACGATTACACCAATTAGTGAGGAAGCTAATGATATTGATCATGAAACTTCAGATCAAGTTTCTGCTGAACCTCGTAGGTCTACTAGAGTAAGATCCGCACCAGAGTGGTACGGTAATCCTATTCTGGAAGTCATGTTACTTGACCATGATGAACCTACGAACTATGAGGAAGCGATGATGAGCCCAGATTCCACAAAATGGCTAGAGGCCATGAAATCTGAGATGGGATCCATGTATGAAAACAAAGTATGGACTTTGGTTGACTTGCCCGATGATCGGCAAGCCATTGGGAATAAATGGATCTTTAAGAAGAAGACTGACGCTGATGGTAATGTAACTGTTTATAAAGCTCGACTTGTTGCGAAAGGTTTTCGACAAGTTCAAGGGGTTGACTACGATGAGACTTTGTCACCCGTAGCGATGCTTAAGTCTGTCCGAATCATGTTAGCTACTGCTGCATTTCATGATTATGAAATTTGGCAAATGGATGTCAAGACTGCATTCTTGAATGGATTTCTAGAAGAAGAGTTGTATATGATGCAGCCGGAAGGTTTTGTTGATCCAAAAGGTGCTAACAAAGTATGCAAGCTCCAGCGTTCCATTTATGGACTGGTGCAAGCATCTCGGAGTTGGAATAAACGCTTTGATAGTGTGATCAAAGCATATGGTTTTATACAGACTTTTGGAGAAGCCTGTATTTATAAGAAAGTGAGTGGGAGCTCTGTAGCATTTCTAGTTTTATATGTAGATGACATATTATTAATTGGAAATGATATAGAATTTCTGGATAGCATAAAGGGATACTTGAATAAAAGTTTTTCAATGAAAGACCTCGGTGAAGATGCTTACATATTGGGCATCAAGATCTATAGAGATAGATCAAGACGCTTAATAGGACTTTCACAAAGCACATACCTTGACAAAATTTTGAAAAAGTTCAAAATGGATCAGGCAAAGAAAGGATTCTTGCCTGTGCTACAAGGTGTGAAGTTGAGTCAAACTCAATGCTCGACCACAGCAGAAGATAGAGAGAAAATGAAAAATGTTCCCTATGCTTCAGCCATAGGCTCTATCATGTATGCAATGCTGTGTACCAGACCTGACATATGCTTAGCAATAAGCTTGGCAGGAAGGTACCAAAGTAATCCAGGATTGGATCACTGGACAGCGGTCAAGAACATCCTGAAATACCTGAAAAGGACTAAGGATATGTTTCTCGTATATGAAGGTGACAAAGAGCTAGTCGTAAATGGTTACGTCGATGCAAGCTTTGACACTGATCCGGACGATTCTAAATCGCAAACCGGATAAGTGTTTTTATTAAACGGTGGAGCTGTAAGTTGGTGCAGTTCTAAACAAAGCGTCATGGCGGGATCTACATGTGAAGCGGAGTACATAGCTGCTTCTGAAGCAGCGAATGAAGGAGTCTGGATGAAGGAGTTCATTTCCGATCTAGGTGTCATACCTAGTGCATCGGGACCAATGAAGATCTTCTGTGACAATACTGGTGCAATTGCTTTGGCAAAGGAATCCAGATTTCACAAGAGGACCAAACACATCAAGAGACGCTTCAATTCCATTCGGGATCAAGTCCAAGTGGGAGACATAGAGATTTGCAAGATACATACGGATCTGAATGTTGCAGACCCATTGACTAAGCCTCTCTCACGAGCAAAACATGATCAGCACCAAGACTCCATGGGTGTTAGAATCATTACTATGTAATCTAGATTATTGACTCTAGTGCAAGTGGGAGACTGAAGGAAATATGCCCTAGAGGCAATAATAAAGTTATTATTTATTTCCTCATATCATGATAAATGTTTATTATTCATGCTAGAATTGTATTAAACGGAAACATGATACATGTGTGAATACATAGACAAAACTATAGTCACTAGTATGCCTCTACTTGACTAGCTCATTAATCAAAGATGGTTATGTTTCCAAACCATAGACATGTGTTGTCATTTGATTAGTGGGATCACATAATTAGGAGAATGATGTGATTGACATGACCCATTCCGTTAGCCTAGCACTTGATCGTTTAGTATACTGCTATTGCTTTCTTCATGACTTATACAAAGTTCCTGCAACTATGAGATTGTGCAACTCCCGTATACCGGAAGAACACTTTGTGTGCTACCAAACGTCACAACATAACTGGGTGATTATAAAGGTGCTCTACAGGTGTTTCCAAAGGTACATGTTGGGTTGGCATAATTCGAGATTAGGTTTTGTCACTCCGATTGTCGGAGAGGTATCTCTGGGCCCTCTCGGTAATACTCATCACCTAAGCCTTGCAAGCATGTAACTAATGAGTTAGTTATGAGATGATGTATTACGGAACGAGTAAAGAGACTTGCCGGTAACGAGATTGAACTAGGTATTGGATACCGACGATCAAATCTCGGGCAAGTAACATACCGATGACAAAGGGAACAAAGTATGTTGTTATGCGGTTTGACCGATAAAGATCTTCGTAGAATATGTAGGAACCAATATGGGCATCCAGGTCCCGCTATTGGTTATTGACCAAGAATGGTTCTAGGTCATGTCTACATAGTTCTCGAACCCATAGGGTCCGCACGCTTAACATTTCGATGACAGTTTTATTATGAGTTTATAAGTTTTGATGTACCGAAGTTTGTTCGGAGTCCCGGATGTGATCACGGACATGACGACGAGTCTTGGAATGGTCGAGACATAAAGATTGATATACTGGAAGACTATATTTGGATATCGGAATGGTTCCGGGTGAAATCGGCATTTTACCGGAGTACCGGGAGGTTACCGGAACCCCCCCGGGGGTTAATGGGCCTACATGGGCCAAGAGGGAGAAGAGGGAAGGAGCCAGGAGGGGGCCGCGCGCCCCTCCCCTCCTAGTCCGAATAGGACAAGGGAAGGGGGGCGGCGCCCCCCCTTTCCTTCCCCTCTTCCTCCTCTTTCCCCCCTTCTCCTACTCCTACTTGGAAAAGGGGAGTTGAGGGAGTCCTGGACTAGGGGGTGTCCGGACAGCCGGACTATCATCATCCACCGGACTCCAAGACTACGAAGATACAAGATTGAAGACTCCGTCCCGTGTCCGGATGGGACTTTCCTTGGCGTGGAAGGCAAGCTTGGCGATACGGATATGTAGATCTCCTACTATTGTAACCGACTCTGTGTAACCCTAGCCTCCTCCGGTGTCTATATAAACCGGAGGGCTTTAGTCCGTAGGACAACATACATTACAACAATCATACCATAGGCTAGCTTTAGGGTTTAGCCTCCTTGATCTTGTGGTAGATCCACTCTTGTACTACCCATATCATCAATATTAATCAAGCAGGACGTAGGGTTTTACCTCCATCGAGAGGGCCCGAACCTGGGTAAAAACATCGTGTCCCTCGTCTCCTGTTACCATCCGCCTAGACGCACAGTTCGGGACCCCCTACCCGAGATCCGCCGGTTTTGACACCGACATTGGTGCTTTCATTGAGAGTTCCTCTGTGCAGTCACCGATAGGCCCGATGGCATCTTCAACCAACAACGCTGTCCAGGGTGAGACTTTTCTCCCCGGATAGATCCTCGTATTCGGCGGCTTCGCACTGCGGGCTAATTCGCTTGGCCATCTGGAGCAGATCGAAAGCTACACCCCTGGCCGTCAGGTCAGATTCAGAAGTCTAAACTTCACGGCCAACGTCCGCGGAGACTTGATCTTCGACGGGCTCGAGCCACAGCCAAGCGAGCCACACTGTTACGATGGGCATGATCTAGCTCTGCCGCCGGACAGTGCCTTGGTGGCCGCACACGAGTCCGCTTCGGCCATTAGTCCGGAGCCGATCGCCCAGACCGAGGATCGGTGGTTGGACACCGCCTTGGGGGCTTCAACTTCCACGGCGATGGAGCCGAACACTAATCTTGTCCCCCGCAAAACTCGTGATTCCGAGGTGCCGGACTCCTTGCCGGACTCCGAACCTCCCACGCCCCTACCAATCGATTCGGATTGGGCGCCGGTTATGGAATTCACCGCCGCGGACATCTTCCAACACTCGCCCTTTGGCGACATTCTAAATTCACTAAAGCATCTCTCGTTATCGGGAGAGTCCTGGCCGGACTATGGCCAGGATGGTCGGGATTCGGACGACGAAGAAATTCAGAGCCCACCCACCACCCACTTTGTAGCCACTGTCGACGACCTAACTGACATGCTAGACTACGACTCCGAAGACATCGACGGTATAGACGACGATGCCGGAGACGAACAAGAAACAATGCCTATAGGGCACGGGAGGACCACCTCGTCATATGACATATACATGGTGGATACCCCAAAAGAGAGCGATAACGAGGACCAACGGGCCGCGGCAGAAGATAACCCCGCCGATAAACAACCAAAATGGCGGCGCAGACGCCGCCCTAAGTCCCGCCTCGACAACAACAACGCTCCTAAGGACCCCGCAATACAGCAGGGCACACAAGTGGACGACGAACACGCAGATAAGCAACCGTCCGAATAGGACGAGTCAGATAATCAGTCCAGGCCCGGCGAAAATGACAGTCCGGACGATCCCATGCCGGACACGCCGCCGGAGAGTAAAAACCTTCGGAAAAGACTCGTCAACACTGCAAGAAGCTTGAAGAAGGAAAAGCAGAAGCTCAGAACAGCGGAAGACACACTCAGAATGAGGTGGAGCAAAGTGCTCAAATCCGCGGATAAATACGGCAATGGCCACCAATCAAAGAGCTACCCGAAGCGCAAGCTGCTACCAGAATTCGACGAGGAGGCCATAGAGCCCCCACCGCCAAAAAATAAAGAGGCTGCCTGGTTGGATAGACGGCCAGATGATAGGCCAAATTCTGAAAGCGGCGTCGCACATGAACCAACTAATGAACCTGGAAAGACAGATGGCCCAGCCAGGTCCATTTACGGGCCAAAGAAGAAGGCCCCAGGAAATAAGGCAACACGTCAAGTGTCCGAAGATAGTGGCACACCCAAGTACAGGGGCGCCGCACACCCACTATGTTTCACCGATGAGGTGCTAGACCATGAATTCCCAGCAGGATTTAAACCCATAAACATAGAGGCCTACGATGGAACAACAGACCCTGGAGTCTGGATAGAAGATTATATACTACACATACACATGGCCAGAGGAGATGATCTCCACGCCATAAAATACCTACCCCTCAAGCTCAAAGGGCCAGCCCGTCATTGGCTTAAAAGCCTCCCAGAAAACACTGTGGGAAGTTGGGAAGAGCTCGAGGACGCATTTAGAGCAAATTTTCAAGGGACTTATGTCCGCCCTCCGGATGCAGATGATCTAAGTCATATAACTCAACAGCCCGGAGAGTCAGCGCGCAAATTCTGGAACAGGTTTCTCACCAAAAAGAACCAAATAGTCGACTGTCTGGATGCCGAAGCCTTAGCAGCTTTTAAACACAATGGCCGAGATGAATGGCTTGCCAGACACCTCGGCCAAGAAAAACCGAGGACAATGTCCGTGCTAACAAGCCTCATGACCCTCTTCTGTGCGGGAGAGGATAGCTGGCTAGCAAGATGCAGCACCAGCGACCCAAGTACATCCGAGATAAGAGATGGAAACGGAAAATCACGCGCAGAAAAGAGCAGCGTCGGAATAAAGAGAAAAGCCCAAAGAGCACGGCAGTCAACGCCGGATTCAAAAGCTCGCGGCCAAACAACAAAACACCACCTCTTAAGGACGAGGCGATGAGCTGTCCAACTTAAACAAGATTTTGGGTCAGATATGTCAAATCCACAGTACCCCCGGAAGGCCTGCAAACCACACCCATAGAGATTGTTGGGTTTTTAGACAGTCCGGCCGACTAAACGCCGAACACAAGGGGCTCGATGCGTCAAGCGAAGACGATAAACCCCACCAGCAGAGCACCGGAAAACAAAAGACTTTCCCACAAGAGGTCAAAGCAGTAAATTCACTTCATGTGATAATACGGAAAAGTAGTGCGGCACTTTCTAAAAAGAGCCTCGCGCGGTCCAACCCTGCAGACCATAGAGATTGGATATCAAAACCAATCACTTTTGACCACCTGGACTATTCCAGAAGCGTTCGAAACGCGGGACGGACTGCCCTGATATTGAATCCCATAATCGACGGACTACAATTTACTAAAGTCCTAATGGACGGAGGCAGCGACTTAAACCTGCTGTATTCAAACACAATCCGCAAGATGGGGATAGACCCTACTAAAATTCTACATAGCCGCACTTCCTTCAAAGGAGTGACGCCAGGCCCTTATGCCAAGTGCACAGGCTCCCTATTACTAGAAGTCGTGTTCGGATCACCGAACAACTTTCGGCGCGAAAAACTAATTTTTCATATCGTCCCATTTAAAAGTGGATATCAAGCACTCTTGGGACGAAAGGCTTTTGTCCGTTTCAACGCCATACCGCATTACGCGTCTCTTACACTCAAGATGCCCGGTCCACGTGGCATCATTTCAGTGCGGGGGTCACTTAAAGACCCCGGACTCGGATAGACGAGTCTGGCTTCAGTAGGCTAGGGGCTCCCTAGCCGCACACCCCTTCACAAGGGGCTGCGCGCACAAACAACCGCGGGTTCATTCAAACACCGCTTTACTTATTTATATTTTTTCTTTCACACGAATTGTTTTCAAACTAAGCGTTCCTCTCTTTTTTATAGATGAACAACGTGCATACCCGTCCAGGATAACGGCACAGCGGAGACACAGGCGCAGACGTGCAGTAGGGACCCGTTGCCAGGATTCTTTTCAGATTAAGACCCTGCGTAAACCTTTTTTACTGTCTCTTGTTGTTATTTTCCCTTGGTTTCTTCCTATAACCAAAGCGGAGCCTGACGTTTTGGCATCGGCCGCGTCAGAAGACTATGCCCGTACCTGGACACTAGGGGATTAGGGCATTGTTCTGCCCATTATTATAAAGACCGAACACCTTAGGGAGTGTTCGGCGTCTCGAGTTAGGAATTATATGCATCAGCTCTGAATCATGTCTTTGGTCAAATGTTGGGTTTGCCCGGCTCCTGTGTTTTGCTGCCTTACGTTCCGTATCATCGCTAACGCGGCACCAGGAGAACTACTGCGATTGTGCCCCAGTTCGGCTGGGCGAGCACCTCAGTAGAGAAAGCCGAAAACTGACTGTCATGATATAGCGAGAGACTGGTCAACCACTCGATCGACTACCGGAATGTTTAGAATTCCCCGCTTTGACGAAGGACCGTTTCCCGGTCAGGCACACACGCGCCCCGAACTCGGAGAAGTGCGGTGCCCCCAGGGGCTATATCGTAGCCCCACCCTCGAACTCCACTGGCTAAGTGAAAGTGATAAAGCATTATAGTCCGGATTGCCTCGTTTGCTACGCTACCACCTCCTTAACAGGACCGAGACGTCGAATTAAGTGTGAAAACGCGCTATTTTTGCGAACACCCCCGCACCTTGTGCGTGGGGGCTGAAGCCGAAGACTGCAATCTTTCAGGTTATACAAATGTATACGTAAACGGCCGCATAGGAGAAGTTTTACTACTTGGGACGCACAAGTATAAAAAGCAGTTATAGCATAATCATCGTTTTACAAGATAAAACGTTCATTTGAACATGACATTTTTTGAGCACTGCGACTCTATTACACGAGCGCCACACATAACTTCCCCAAAATAGTGCTCAGCGGGGAGCCGGCTTTCATCTGAACCCTGGGCAGCAACAGCGGTGGCATCCATCTCTGTCCAATGCGTCTTCACACGGGCAAGAGCCATCTGCGCGCCTTCAATGCAGGCCGACCGCTTCATCTCCTTGATATGCGGCACCGCTCCAAGAAATTGCTGCAGTAAGCCGAAGTAGCTCGTCGCCTTAGGCCTCTCTGGCCAGACATGAGCCACGATGTCAGTCATGGCAAGTCCGGACAATCTATTCAGCTCGGCCCATTCGGCCAACCGGTCGGTCAACGGAAGTGAGCGATCCGGACTATGGAATTGAGACCAAAATAGCTCTTCCGTCTTATGATCCTTCTGGCTCCGAGAGTGCTCAACGACATCAACCGTACTTGCCGCTAAGTCCATATACGGATCCTCCGGACTCCACAGCGGGCCAAATTGAGCATACTTTTGATCCATAAACCGGCGACGCAGCATAAAAGGCTTGCCAGCCACGATATCTCCGGCCTGGCGCAGCTCCTCCTTCATGGCCCGCATTGGAGAACGGGCATCCTTGGCCTCGACGGTGGCCTTCCTCAGGTCTTCCCGCTCCGATAAGCGCTCCTTTCCAAGAGCCTCATTGCGGTCGGCAGCATCTTTTAATTTTACGGCCAATTCGGCCATCTCTTTCCTGCTTAGGCAGTGTGCAGCCTTTTCGGCTTTCAACTCCTCGGCCGCCCTCGAGGCAGCCGCGTCACTCCTTCGGGCTTGCTCCTTAGCTTGAGCAAGTTTGGCCCGAAGGCTCTCCACAGCAGCAGCATCGTCTGTACCACATATAATTTATCAGAGGAGGGCTTTGACCCCTCAACAAAGCGACTGTGGAGAACTCATTTACCTTGCGACTCGTCAAGTCGCCGGTTGACAAGTGCGATGTCCGCATCCACCACGTCAAGTTGCCGCATTAACTCGGCAACTCCACCAGTCCGGCTAGCCCTCGGACTATCCGCCACCTGCATAGGAACAACGACATTCATTACTTGCGATTTTGATCCTCGACACGCTGTCATTCTCGACAACCTACCGAGTCTCAGGGGCTACTATCTATACAGGGCGCACTTTTATGTGCAAAACTGTCAAAAAAAAGGGGTGCGTCATTCTCGCGTACCTCAAATCCCGCCAGCAAACTCGTAGCGGCGTTACGCAATCCGCTCTCGGCAGACGAAATCCTTCCAATCACCATATGCATCAACGCACGGTGATCTTCTGAGATGGACGCCCTCTCAAGCAGATTCTTCAGTTCTCCCGGCCGGATACTAGCGGGCGCCGAACTCTCCGGCCCCTCCGGACTCGGGGATGCCCTCCGTGACGATACTTGAGGCTCGTCTGCCTTATCTGACGGCGCAGCAGACGGAGGCGTTTCACTCTCCATCATCTCCGGAAGAAGGTCCCCCGAAGATGAACTCATCTGAGAAGGCTGCAGATCCAAACTGCAAGATAAATATTTCGGTTACCCAGAGAAGCACAAATGGAGGTATTTCCTTACTAATTAACTCCCCTTTTCATACTCACGGCTCGCTGGAGGGCTGATCCTTTGGCGATGATTGTACGTCCGGATTCTCCCCGGACGCCGCACCCTCCGGTGAAGATCTCTTCCCCCGTTTAGGGGCTTTGGCCCCCGGATCTTCGGAGGAGGTCCTCTTCTCCCCCTGGAAGGAGGGGTTTTTGATTCCCCCCTCTCCAGACGCCCCTTTGGGCGAAATATTAGCTCCTCTATTTTCCCCATCGCTCCCTTCTATGGGTGCGACCTCCAACATTCTGACCAGCACGGGCTCCAGTGCGGTCTCTGGGAGGGGAGCCGGAGACCTTATCAGCTTCAATCGCGCTACCCACTCCTGTAAAGAGTAATGGGTTAGGAGGTGAACTCTAGAAAAGTAGATAAACAGAACGTCCGGACTCTGAGCTATTTACCTGAGTATCCGGGCGATTGCAGCTTAGGCCTGCGTCCTCGGTCAATTCCGGACACGCTACCTGCGGTCCGAAGAACAACTTGTACATCTCCACGGGTGTAGCACCCATGAAGTGTTGGAGAATTCGAGGTCCCTCCGGGTTGAACTCCCATAGACGGAGAGGACGGCGTTTGCAGGGCAGAAGAAGCCTGATTAGCATAACCTGCATCACCACGACCAGATTGATCTCCCTCGCCTGGAGGTCTCTAATCCGGCCCTGCAATAAAGGCACGTCTTCGGACGGCCCCCAATTGAGCCCTTGGTTGACCCACGACATCAGTTGGCGTGGAGGTCCCGGGCGGAATGAAGGCGGCGGCTTTTGCTTGCTGCCCTTCGGAGCGGTGATATAGAACCACTCCTGTTGCCACAGTCCGAGTTCCTCTTGGAAGGAACCCTCGGGCCACGGGGCATCGGCCTTTCTGCTTATGGCCGCCCCGCCGCTCTCCGCTTGACGCCCCCCGATCATCTTCGGCTCCACATTAAAGGTCTTCAGCCACAGGCCGAAGTGGGGAGTGACGCGGAGGAAGGCTTCGCAGACGATAATGAATGCGGAGATATGGAGGATGGACTCCAGAGCCAAGTCGTGGAAATCCAGCCTGTAGTAGAACATGAGCCCTCTCACGAAGGGGTCCGTCGGGAAGCCTAAACCCCGACGGAGGTGGGATACGAAGACAACGTGCTCACCGGGCTCGGGGGCGGCACGGCCTGCCCTTGGGCGGGCAACCTGTGTGAAATCTCGTAGGACAGGTACTTGGCCTCGCGCAGCTTAAACACGTCCTCCTGCGTGACGGAGGAGGGCATCCACCAGCCCTGGAGGTTGGAGCCGGACATGGTTGAGAATCCGAAGCGCTCGAATCTGAGGCTCTGAGTGTTGGAACTAGGGGCGAGGAGGAGATTTGATGCGAGATTGAAGAAAAAGAACGAGCCTTGGTCCTCTTATAAAGGGGGAAAATACCAAGGGTCGTCTCCGTGACCGTTTGGGATTCACCTTCGATAGAGGAGGCGTGGCGACGGGCACGGTTGGGTTACCCACGCACGTATTGATGAGAATCCCGGAATAAGGGGAACACGATCTCTGCTTCGACAAGACGTGCCAAGGAAACCGCTTCGCTAAACGTGCTGAGGTGGTATAGTACAAAACGATTCAAACAAAGGCTTGGTAGCAGTGTGATGTCGCGCCGCATAATACGTCAGCAGATTGGACTGGTGTACATTTTATTCTTTCTACGGTGGAATGTGGAATTTATTTTGCAGAGCCGGACACTGTCCTGGTGTTCATGATCTTCTCTGGATTATTCAAGGGAGGAACCCGCCTTGCAATGCTGAACATTATGCGCGCCGGACCTATCGTCATTGAAGCCTGGTTCAGGGGCTACTGAGGGAGTCCTGGACTAGGGGGTGTCCGGACAGCCGGACTATCATCGTCCGCCGGACTCCAAGACTACGAAGATACAAGATTGAAGACTCCGTCCCATGTCCAGATGGGACTTTCCTTGGCGTGGAAGGCAAGCTTGGCGATACGGATATGTAGATCTCCTACTATTGTAACCGACTCTGTGTAACCCTAGCCTCCTCTGGTGTCTATATAAACCGGAGGGCTTTAGTCCGTAGGACAACATACATTACAACAATCATACCATAGGCTAGCTTTAGGGTTTAGCCTCCTTGATCTCGTGGTAGATCCACTCTTGTACTACCCATATCATCAATATTAATCAAGCAGGACGTAGGGTTTTACCTCCATCGAGAGGGCCCGAACCTGGGTAAAAACATCGTGTCCCTCGTCTCCTGTTACCATCCGCCTAGACGCACAGTTCGGGACCCCCTACCCGAGATCCGCCGGTTTTGACACCGACAGGAGTCCTACTCCCGGTGGGAGTAGGACTCCCCCCGTTGGCACGCCCTCTAGGCTGGCCGCCTCCTTCCCCCTGGCTCCTTTATATACGGGGGCGGGGAGCACCCCAAAGACACACAAGTTGATCTACGGATCGTTCCTTAGCCGTGTGCGGTGCCCCCTTCCACCATATTCCACCTCAGTTATATCGTCGCGGAGTTTAGGCGAAGCCCTGCACCGGTAGAACATCATCATCGTCACCACGCCGTCGTGCTGACGGAACTCATCCCCGGAGCTCGGCTGGATCGGAGGCCGGAGATCGTCATCGAGCTGAACGTGTGCTGAACTCGGAGGCTCCGTACGTTCGGTGCTTGGATCGGTCGGATCGTGAAGACGTACGACTACATCAACCGCGTTGTGCTAACACTTCCGCTTACGGTCTACGAGGGTACGTGGACGAACACTCTCCCCTCTCGTTGCTATGCCATCACCATGATCTTGCGTGTGCGTAGGAATTTTTTTGAAATTACTACGTTCCCCAACATAACAATCCTTCCAAAGGTGGTTGGCCGGCACCTCTTTCGTCCCGTGCTTTGGACAAGGCTGATTCAACAAATAATTCAGGCGATCCGGGTTGGGATTCGGAGCCCCACCACGATTCGCCGTTTTACCTCTTCGCCGCTGACCCTTGTCCTGTACATTAGTGTTAGCCACAAAGTCCATGCTGCCATCCGCTTTACGCTTGCCTCCGTTCCCATGGCCTGCCGGTTTGTGTTGATGCCCTTTGGAGTTGCTGTTCTTCTTTCCCTTCCCTGCTTCGTCATCCTCAGACTCGGGATCCTTGGTACTATCAGAATCAGCATACTTCACTAAAGCGCCCATGAGAGTTCCCATGTCATTACAAAATCGCTTCATACGCCCCAACTTCAACTTTAGAGGCTTAAACCGGCAGTTGCCTTCCAGGGTTAAGATCGCAGAGTCAACGTTGATCCGGTCCGACGAGTGCAAGATTTCCGAGACACGACGTACCCAATGGGTTGTTGATTCTCCTTCCTCCTGAACACAAGCCGCCAAGTCTACTATGGACATGGGCTGCTTACATGTATCTTTGAAATTCTGGATAAACCGGGTCTGCAACCGGGTCCATGAGCTGATAGAATTGGGCGGCAAGCTCTTCAACCAAGTACGGGCCGTGCCTTCAAGCATCATGGTGAAGTACTTTGCACATGCGGCCTCATCCACATCCAGCATCTCCATGGCCATCTCATAGCTCTTTATCCACGCTTCTGGAGATAAATCCGCGGTGTAATTTGGCACCTTGCGCGGACCCTTGAAGTCTTTGCGCAGGCGCACATTGCGTAGAGCGGGGACTAAATAGGGCACCCCCAAACTAGAGGCGACCCCTGGCTCGATTGAGGTGGTGGGACGAACCGGTGTAAGCTGACCCGCCTCGTTCTGTGCTGCTAACTCGGCTTCCCTTCGTGCCCGGGCCCGGTCCACCACTTCCTGAGCATCACGAACACCACCTGCCGGATTATTGCCACGAGCCGCTTCACGGCTCCGTGCATTGCTGGACACGGCCGGCTCATCCATGCGCCTACTGTAGCTCCGGCTTGGACGAGGTGTGGAATGAATCTGATCACGGCTGTATGAATATGCCTCCTGCTGGATTAAAGCAGTTCGGAGAAGCTCCTTAACCCGGCGCGTCTCTATTGCTTGCGGAGAGTCTCCTTTGATCAGGATAGCTTCTAATCGTGAAGCGGCTGCGACAAGATTGTCCATAGGATTAGAATAATGGCCCGGAGGCGTCTGGACCGACGGAGGAACCACAAAGTTTTGCCGAGGAGGTTCCATCAGGCGGGGTTGGACCGGCGCCCCTGGCCCCGGTGCCTCAGCCCGGTTTCCCTCCCGGTGCCACGGCGGATTACTGGTTCCAGCGTCCGGGGTGTGAAAGAGATTTTTGGCGTCAAAAACTGTTGGCAGGCATGACTTGTACTTCCGCTTCAAGACCTCATGTGATGCATTCTGGTCAAGCATGAACCTATAGGCCTGGGCATCCAAAGCGGCCCGCTCTGTGGCCATCCTGTCCTTCTCTGCCGCCAGATCGGTTTTGGCCTGCGCGATCTGCTCTCTCACCTTTGCAATCTCTGCATTGTGGGCCTCCTGATCCTCCGGATTGGCCTCCGCTATAAGCACAGCTAGTGCATCGAACAGGTCAGATAAAACTTGAACCGGTGGGCGCACGAGGCCTCCTGCCCCGGCTGCCGCCGCCGCTGCTGATCCGGAGAACATTGCTGCTGCGGTCGAAGAGTGATTCGCCGCCTGCGTACCGGCCATGAATATTCCAACTCGGTTGACCTGATCGGAGGGGTCCGGAATATTGTCGCCATCGGAACAGTCCCTAATCCGGTCGTCTTGCAACTGGTACAACGATTTGGTCTTTCCGGTCGAGGACTCGTCGCCGGAATAGACGACGGTCTCGCTACCATATCCTGACTCATCCTCATGTTCTCCTCCGTGGATGACTCCCACGAAGGCACGCTTCACGGCCGGTTTAGCCTGGGTAGATCTCGCACGCTGAGCTGTCTCGACGAGGTCGGTGCAGATGTCCAGCTCAGGCCCTGACTCACCGATCTTGCCGATGAAAACGTGTATGCCGCCAAAGGGGACCCGGTACCCGTACTCAATTGAGCCGACCTCGGGGTCCCATCCTGCGTCGTCGATGTAGAGCTTGCCACGACGACTCTTGGTCATCCGACCTACTGCATAGCCTTTGAGTCCTTCGAATTTGCCCTCCAAGATCATCAAACCATCGTGCGATAGCCCCATGGTGGGCGCCAGCTGTCGTGGTTTTGTCACGGCAGATGTCCTCATGAAAGGACTTAGTCGTGGAGCCCTCGCTACGGGTTAACTTGAAGAGGTTAAAGCGGACGCAAAGACACAAAGGTTTATACTAGTTCGGCCCCTTCGATGAAGGTAAAAGCCTACATCTAGTTGTGATGGGATTGATGTGGTTTCGATGACTAGGGAGCAATAAGCTTCACCTAGGCCTCGAGTTGTTGTTGTCTCTCCTGAACCGCCGCCGGGTCGTCCCCTTATGTACACGGGTGATGCCCGTCGGTTCACAGAGTCCCAACACCGGTTCATACTCGTATCCGGGTTGGTCTCTCTCTATTTCTAACTTACAATACAAGTTTATGTAATCATGGCGGTTTACTATTGCGGCCTTAATCCTCCTTTCGGCTGTGGGCTCCAAGCTAGTTGAACACCATCGTCGAGACCTTCATGGGCTTCAGCATAGCATAAGGTGAACCGGGCCCTCCTGGCCGGTTTATGCTTGCAGCTATATCCTCCACAAGTCTGGTAGGTGCGCTTCAATATTTGACACTTACACGGCCTGATATCTCCTTTGCTGTTAATAAGGTCTGTCAGTTTCTTCATGCACCCACCACAGTTCACTGTACTGCTGCAAAGCGTATAGTTCGATATGTCAAGAATACTCTCAATGTTGGATTGAATTTCAGTAAGTCATCATCTACCCTTTTGAGTGCTTTCTCAGATTCTGATTGGGCAGGCTGCCTGGATGGCAGGCGGTCCACTGGTGGCTTTGCATTATTTTTTGGTCCCAATTTAATTTCATGGAGTGCAAGAAAGCAGGCAACTGTTTCTAGATCTAGTACTGAGGCAGAATACAAAGCATTGGCAAATGCAACAGCTGAGATCATATGGGTGCAATCACTTCTGAAGGAACTTGGTGTGAGAAGTACTCAAGTTCCATGTCTATGGTGTGATAATCTGGGTGCTACATACCTATCTGCCAATCCAGTCTTTCATGCCAGAACTAAACACATTGAGATGGATTTTCACTTTGTCAGAGAACGAGTGGCTCAGAAGAAACTTGACATACGTTTTGTGCATTCCAAGGACCAGATAGCAGATGGATTCACAAAGCCTCTTCCCACACGGAGCTTTGAAGACTTCAAGCATAATCTCAACTTGATGAAGTTGTGATTAAGGGAGGGTGTTAAACACAAGTTGTAGCGTGGCAGGAGAATTACATTACTTGCGCATAGATGTTAGGTAGTTAGGAGAGAGGTTTATCTTAACTAGAATCCTTATCTCTATCTCTTTCTTCCTTCCCAAGATTGTAATTCAAACTGCTGTATGCGCTATCCAGGGAGGTGCACCCCTGGCCTATATAACACGCAACAGCGCTCCCACGATGGGTAAGACGCTTTCGCCTATTCGTACACGACCTACACCAACCTGGAAAGGCAAATATCAAGGGTTATATCATAGTTTTCACTCTTAAAGGTTTCATTAACTTTATCCATTTCACTTGATCATTGTTTGATTCATCTGTTAGAATTGTCATCCGTAGCAACGTAGGTAAGAAATAATGAACCATTTTCTCTTCCATTCACATTTATTAGAAGGGGCGCTTATGGCTCTAAAATTGGCACATAGGAACGCATCAGCTGCCTCTATGACTTCATTATCACAGCTGGGGATCCCTCCTGCATGGAAGATATGTAAATTTGTAGATCGATATTAATTTGTTTCTATATTTTGTATCCAAATTGTATTGTGTAGTTCATATGGGTTGAACATGACATTTTCTTTTAATTAGCTTCTATTGAATCATATTGAACTCGAATTATGAATTAGAATGCCGAACTGGGCAGTAATGGATGTGATAATATGCGACATGAGGCAACGTGGACTTTTTCAGGGAGTCGTCTGAACTAGAACAAAGCTCATGGATGATGATGGAGCATAAGAGAGAATTTTGTTTCACAGTTGCCAACCTCTTGACAAAAAAAACACATTCACACAATAAGTTATGTCATAAATTTTTTTTTACCCGTAGCAACGCACGGGCATTGTCCTAGTCAAACAAAACAAGAGCGCAAGGGAGTCGGGCCATATCCTCTCCTTGTTGGAAGGAAAGAACTAGACAGACCGGACTCCGTGCCGATTTGGCAATTGAGCCCGCGAAGCACGCTAGGGCTCCCCTCCGCTCTACCTTTATATACGACGAGAGGACACCGCCGTCTCCACCAGATCCCTGATTCCTCTTTCACGCAACCCAGAACCACAAATCCTAGCGAATCCGCCCAACCAGACGCCTGAACCCCTCGTCGCGGCCGTTCCAAACATCGCCGATGGCCGGAAAGGAGGAGTCTCTCTCGCTGAAGCCGTGCGGCGGCGCCAGACGTGGCGCGGAGGAGAAGGAGGATGACGCCGTGAAGCCGTGCAGCTACAGAGGCGGCAGCAAGAACCTGGATGGCTTCTCACTGAAGCTGTGCACCACCACAAGCACGCCGGCGGCAGTGGCTTTCGCCGGCAATGAGATTCAGTTCAAGCAGGGCACAACCCAGGGCATTATCTGCTCCACCAAAAGGAAGGTGCTGACTGGCGGGCACGACGACGAAGATACTGCCCCTGCCGACTCGGTGACTACAGAGCAGGCCATCAAGGTTTCAGGGGCGGACTCCGAGGTGGACTGTTCCGATGATGATGATGAACCAGTCTCGGAAGCTGAGTTTGCAGCCTTTTATGAGGAGGAGAAGGCAAAGCACGAGAGGTTCTATATCGAAAGGGTTTTGCCTTTGGAGCTCAAGAATGCGAGTCTTCTGCAAAGACAATGCAAGGCTGATTCTGTTCTCTAATCCAACTGATATCATCGAGGATTTACTAGGGCTGCCAGATTTCGAACTCCGAAGTCAGTATAATTTGCAAGACAGGAAATAGCTGCCCATAGTGTCAAATTTTGGGTTATAGTTTTGACTATTCAGAACATCATTGACAAACCATTTTACCCTTGAATGTGCCTTGCGAAGGACATTGGCTTTAAAATTCAAAATTAGCATCAGTTTACAACTCTAGCAAACGACCATCAATGGTTCCAACTTCCAAGATATCATAGTATCCCCTCTGTAAACTAACGCTCTTATATTTCTTTATGAAGGAAATATGTCATACTGTATGTTTAGTCTAAACTCTGGCATGGGAAGGTTAGTTCTTCACGTTCAAGTTGATATGAAACATTTGGTCACATGCATGTCAAAATTTACTTGCACCAAAAGCACAAATATTAATAATCCAGTGATCACCTATTGACTAGACACTTCCAATTTTAGTCATGAACATCTGGCTTGTAGCCAATACCCCAAAAAATAAAAATCTAGGTTGTGGCTAAAATTAAACAAAACCTTGCATGAATGGCCGACTAGCCATAGTGGGGAGTAACATACACATATCCCTGGACTATGTTACTATCTTCATAGTGGGTAGTAACATAAGTGTGGTGTAATGCAAAGCTTCATTTATTAGGTTATAGACTCATATTGCATTGAGACATGTGATGTTATAGTAACTAGCTAAGTTACTCAAACTACCTCTCTCCTCATTAACTCATTGACACATAAGCAAAATTGTTGAGTTGGACTCGATGTTACTGCTGAAGTTACTCCCACTATGGCTAGTCACTTCAAACCAATCAAATTATTGCTGATAATAAATTAACATTGTCAAGAATTGAGCGCTGACCAGTTGGCTAGCAGCCTTGTGCTGGGTTCAAGTCCAGGCCTCCTTGCAGGTAATTGTGTGGTAATGCCTATTGACAACATCATATTGGCTTGAAAATATCAATAATGTAGAGTTTTAAGTTGTTTGATAATTGAACAGATCTACAATCGTATGGTCAATTTTAGCTTTTTAAACTTTGTTTTATTCTGTTATGTTGCTATGGAAGCCTACACGGACATGCCACGTACGGAATCTCTACTTATCTATACGTTAGGTTTACAGAAAACCCCCTTAAGTTTCAAAGAATCAACATGCAGTCCTATTTCAAGTGGCAATTCAATCTTTTTTATTTTACAGAAAACCCCATATACTTCATGCAATTAACCCACAGTTCACTTTTATGTGACAAAAGAATCGATTTTGCATTTTTACAGAAAACACCATGCCATTTATGGTAATTAACCCGCAGTCCACTAGAACAATTCTTTTTTTTTGAAACATCCATATCTTTTGAACCCTTCAGTTTTAACATGTTATATATGAAATTTGATTTAAAAATGTGTAGAATCTGAATATGATGTTATTTTAAATCTTAACCATTTTAAGATGTTATTTACAGTGCAACCTTAATCAATAGCGCAGGATCCGTATTTCTTTTGCACCGGCACCAATCTGGATTGCAAATAAACACCTCGACAAACAAAATTGGAGAAGAAACTTGTGCCATTTGAATCAAATGATACAGTGGCGCAGCGGCAGCGGAGGCGCGCTATGAACAGCCTGGCACGGGTTTGAATACCTGCGGGTGCACATTCTTTTATTTTTCCTAAACGACCCTTTTCTATCAGATAAGGGATATATGCGTGATTAAATAAAAAGTAAGGATGTTTTTCACAAAAAAACATGCCATGTCAGCTTCTGTCAGGCAGGCCCCTGTGGTCAGAAACTTAGCAGGGGAAAAGAATCTCATCTTGTGCCAGGAGAGAGACGACTTAGAATTGACCGCATTCAAACGCGTTGTATTTTTATAAGCACTATGATCATCGTATGAAAGAATGGGACGACAGACAAACGCCAACAATGATGAGATGTCATGTTAAAGTAAAGAACATGAATCTATTGGGATCTTGACTCATGATTATTGGGTTGTAACCACTTGCCTGCAACAACTCGCCCCGCATCCCCGTGCCCTGCCTCTTCCCCGGGTCTCACCGTCGAAGCGGGTTATGTGTCGCGCCCGGTCGCCTCCTTGCATCCCACCGTCGAAGCAGGAGACATGTCGTGCCCGGACGCCACCGCCTCCCCAATCGTTGCATCAAAATCGCGTCACACCATCCACTTATCCTCTATCCTTTTGAATTGAATTGGATTGGTTTGAATTGCTTACCACATATGTCACATGGTGGGACACCGATCAGATATTCGCACACGCAGTGGGACACCGCCAACAACGCTTGGGGATGCCACCGATATAGGACAGTAGGAGCTACTACCAATTTGTGCGCCATAGAAGCCACCGAAATGGGATCCCCTGCCCCGCCATTTTCTCCATTTTTGCAGGCTAGAACTGTTGTCGCGGCCTCTACGTCATCCGTGTTCGGCCAAGGTTACCACTGGGGCTTTCTTTCACTAATTTCTCTTGTATTATGTACCTCCACCTCCTTCTGGCTCACTGCCGAATCGATAATGTTGATTTCTTTTGTATCTCCACCTTCTTGGCATTGTCGTTTTTTAGTGTTAACGTATAATGTGCTGTCTAGTCTCTTTTATCAGATTGGTCTTTTGATTGCATTGGCTAGAGTATGCACTTCTATTCCCTTCTGATATGGTATCTATCGCAAGTCGATCCTAAACCCTAGCCGCCGCCGCTTCCGCACCCGCGCACCGCTTCCGGGGCAGTCGGCCTCCATGACCGCCGCCCGTACCTAGGGTTCGTCCGCCGGTCGTGTTGACCGGCTGCCCTAGAGAGTCTTTTCCCGAGCCTTGCTTCAGGGTTTTCTCTCTCCCGCCGGTCATCTTGATCGTGCGGTTTCTTTTTGGTTTCCGATCTATTCTTGATCGGTTTGCGTCGCCCACCGCCACCGTCGACCCCGAGCGCCTCTACTCCGACTCGGCGGCCACGCGTGCCGAGGCGGCCCGTCAGGGCCAGCCGCCGTCCGCGCGTCGGTTCGCCCGTCGCCCTGCTCCGACCGGGAAACCTGCATCGCCCCGACCCGGCGGCCTCGCGCCATGCGACGGCCAATCATAGCCGTCGCTCGCGCGCCGGCCCGCCCATCGATCCACATCACCCACCTCCGCCGCGTCTGCACGGCGGCCCGGCGGTCTACCTCGCCGACCTCGTCCTCAGCTGCCTCGGGACGGCTGCGTCAGTCTCATCGGCCGCCTCAACTCGGGCGCCGTTGCTCACTTGGTCGCTCGGGCCTTGCTGCCTGGGCACCGGCGTTGCTTTGGCAGCCCGGGTGCCGGTGCTGACAAGCTCGTCCGCACGACGTCCCACGCCGTCCGTCGTCGCCGGCTTCATCTCGGACTCCGCCGCCACCACTCCTCCACAGAGCGGTGTCCCCGACCTCGCGCGCGATCGGCTTGATCACCCGCTCGCCGCCGTGATCCGCCTCCTCTACGCCGCGCGACCGACCTGGCCCGTTGGTGACGCGCGCCTCCACAGATCCCGTGAAGATCGTCCTGAGTACTGCGCGCCTCTCCGCCGATCGAGCATCGGGCTGCCGCTGCGTTGCCCCGTCGGTCCGCAGCGCCACCGCCCCGTGGTTCTCCTCGCGGCTGCATCGACTCGTGCGTCGCCGCTGCGTGGCCCCTTCGGACCGTACTACCGCGATACGCGGTCCCCGCCGCCGCCCCGAGGTCGTCCCCGCGGCCTGCACCGACTCGCGAACCGCCATTACGTCGCCCCTTCGGGCCGCAACGTCGCGGCCCGCGGTCCCCGCCGCCGCCCTGAGGTCTTCCCGTCGTCGCCTCGACCCGCCTGCCGCCGCTGCGTCGCCCCTTCGGGCCGTAGCGCCGCGGCTCGCGGTCCACTCCGCCATCACCGCGCGTCGACCTCCCGTGGTATGCGCCGCACCGTCTCCCTTGGCGCGGGAATGCCACCATCCGCGCCGGTCTTCGTCACGCTGTCAGGGTTCTTCGCCTACTTCGAGCACCACCGCTGCACTCTTAACCTAGCCGCCGCCGCTCTTCTTTGGCCACCGCTGCCGCTACCTTCGTAGCCGCCGCCTCCCGTCCACCCCTTCATCTTCGTCCAAGCACCAGCCCGTTGCCAGCGTCACCGTCATCTACCCAACCACTTCGTCTACTCCGACCACCATTGGTGTCATCGGCCCTGCGCCGATGGACGCCGGAATCGTCGTCGAGTTCTTCTCTGCTGGCCTCTCCGACTTCTCCGACATGGCGTATAGCTCGTGCAGGTCCCTCGTCTGCGCATGCCCGATGCTGGCAACACCGATGTGTGCCTTCATCCACGACATGTCCCCGGGCCTGGCAAGCCTGGTCGGCGCTTCGTCAACTTTGTCTTCGTCCGTCTATGCATGCCCAGTGCTGGCAACACCGGTGCGTGCCTTCATCCACGATGTGTCCCCGGGCTTGGCAAACCCGCAGCGACGCGTCGTCAACAACATTTTCTTCCCGGCGCACCCCTACCTCGACATCACTGCGCCCATGCTAACTCGGCGCCCTCTTGCGCCCGCGGCTCCACGGCGACTTCCTCGACACCGACCACCCCGACTCGACATCGACCACGGCATTCTTCGCACGGCTACCTCGACCATGGCTCCACCACCCAGACTCTTGGCTACATCGATAAACGGCACAAAGGGCTACCGCCTGCTTGAGCAACCTCATCGGTTTCTACTCCAGCCACGACTTCCGCGATGCGTCGACCGTTACGACTATGGGGGGTGTCCGTCAGCTTGCCTTCGCATTCTTCTCCAGTCTCACCGTCTGCGTCGCTACCGTTGTGACTGTGGGGGGATGTTGAGTATAATGTTTATTAGGAAAGACGAGATAGACTAGGATTTATTCTGACTTGTCTTGTACTCCAAGTAAATTATTCTAATCCTATATATATGCCCATGAGGCTCAAGCAATACAACGAACTATTCCACCAATCCCTCTCTCACTTCTACATGGTATCGGAACCAAGAGGTCTTGTGTTCAAGACCCGGCTAGCGCAATTAAATTGCAGCCCACTTTCGGACCATGTTTAGGCCTGAGGGAGCCACACGTGAGGGGGAGTGTTGACGTACAATGTGCTGCCTAGTCTCTTCTATCAGATCGGTCTTTTGGTTGCATTGGCTAGAGCATGCACTTCTACACGTAGTTACAGGCTTACAACATGAACAAGATTCATATGCTTAGGTTCAGGTTTGCATGCTTAGGGTGAGTTTTCGATTTTGTTCAACGTGAGACCGTTTTTCTTTTCTTCCATTCTTATTTTGCTCCTCATTCTGTCTAGCTAGCATAGGAGTACACCACTGATGACTCTTATTAGCAGGGGCGGAGCCAGGAATTGGATATGTGGGGGCCCAAGCCAAGTAGGGAAAAAATCCAGTGCAAAATATAATTATAGAGAACAAGATTGAGAACTTGCACACGAGCCTCATCAACAAATTCATTATGTCGAGAATTCAAACGAATTAATCTAAATGGTCTTTAGCAGCGCCTTTTCTCTTCAAAGTTGAGGAATTTCATTTCCAGAATTAGCTATAATGTATAAGCTCGCTATAGATATTTTTTTTTATTTCTTTTTGGATCACAAAATAGGAACTCGTAGAAGATCATTTGCATCATGATAATTTCTAGGACACGTACAAGATATGAATTCTTGATAGCATCTCAAATCACAAAACAAAAAACAAAAAATATGATTATAATTTCAACACTGTATGAGATGAGAATGGGAGAGATACTATAGTGTGATATGTTAACCTGCTAGTTCGTTTCAGGGAACCTGCTAGTTCGTTGGCTGGGGCATTGAAGTAGGTGTAGGTTGTGTCACTGACTCGCCACATGAATCAGATTGTCCGCGGCAGAGAAGAGAGATCAGAGGCAGACTTGCGCCAATCAGGGTTGTCATAATTGGGAGTATCATATACTAGTATCATGCATATGATACTAGTGTATGATACTACTTCCGTAATGCATAGTATCATAAGTTAGTATCTTAGGTTGCCTTATTAATTGCCATGCATGACACAAAGTAGTCCAACATTTAATATGATATGGTATCATGATATGATACTACATCATCTCTTTCCTCACTTAATTGTGTGCCACATCATCCGAAAAGTCTAGTTGGCATGCATGATACCCCTTAGGCTGGTCATAGTGGGGAGTAACTTATACCAGTATTATGCATATGACACTAGTCTAAGTTACTATCTTCATCTCTGTTTTTAAGGCGTCCCTAAAGCGTCGCTTAGGCGACGCCTAGGCGTTAGGGCGCCCCCAGGAGTCAAGGCGTCGGCCTTGCCTTACATGTGTGCCTAAGGCGGCCGCCTTAGTCCTTAAGGCGTCCAAGGCGTCCGCCTAGGCGCCACTCTGCCTGCCTTAGGCAAATAAGGACGCCTTAGACAGAGCTGGGTGGTTTAGGCAGGAAACAAAGAACTGGGATTGAAGGAAAGGGCGGGAAAGGTCTGTTTTGGCGCCAACAGGTACTAGAGGGAGAGAGAGAGATCTGAGCTTCAGTTTCCCCCACCCCCAGGCTGGATCTGAGCTTCTCCCCCTCCTCCACAGCAGCTTCTCCCCCTCCTCTCTGGCAGCTTCCCCCTCCTCTCCAGCAGATCCCCCTCCCCCTCCTCCCCTGCAGTTCCTCCTCCCCCTCCTCTCCTGCAGATTCTCCAGCCTCTCCAGAACAACAAGCAAGCAGCACCTCTCCAAGAGGACCAAGGCAGCAGGCAGCAACAAGCATTCAGCAAGGTATGGGGCTTCCTTCCCTCCTCTTCCCCCTCCTTTTATAGCATATTAGTGGAAGATGGGTGGATTAGAATAATGACCGATGGGCTCCTGCTTGTATTAGAATAATGATGGCTCTTAGATTGATGGGTGGATTAGAATAAAGGCTAGTTGAATACTGATGCATGATGTCTTGTGCTCAACAATGGATTAGTTTAATGACTAGTTGAATGTTGATTAGTTTAATGGCTAGTTGATTGTCGCTGTTTGCTACATCTGCATGAGTAGATTAGTTTAGTTGCTGCCACAGCAGCCTTTTCATCTGTCTGGTACCCTTTTGTCTATCTAGTTAAGTACTTTATTGTTTGTTGCCTTGTTGCCATGGTAGCCCTTTATCAGTTATGCTAATATTCCTTTGTGTTTGGTTGTTTGCTGCAGGTAGTAGAAGTGTAGCACCATGGATGGAAATGTAGCAGCTGATGGGGGCGAGCCCCCCTATGACCCAATGAAAGATCCAACAAGGAAGCCACAACGGTCAAATGATCCGGGATGGAACTATGGATATTGGTCTAAGCCTCCAAATCGGGATCTTGTTGTGTGCGCTCTTTGTGGCAAGATAACTTCTGGAGGGATCAAGAGGCATAAGGAGCATCTTGCGGGCATCAGGGGAGATGCAATTGGTTGTCCTAAGGCCACCACACAACTGAGGAGAGAAATAAAAGCATATTTGGAGCAAAACAGGAGGATCAAGGGAGTAGTAGATGTAGATGATGATCAGGTTGTGGAGGTGAGTTCAGTTGGAGCAAACATCGCCTCTAAAAGGCCAAGCTCAGGGACAGCAGCCAAACAGAATAAGAAAGCGTTTATCGTCAACATGCAAGGTAAAAAGAAGTTTGTTGCTGCTGCCGCCAATAGTTCCAAGCCAATTGTTGCCATGTTATGAAGAACACCTGAGGACCTTGTAGATGAAAGACACTCTGGGTGTTCACAAAGCACCATGGAGTCTAGCACAAAGACTCCGGAAGAGAGGCAATATGTCAATATGCAGTGGGCATTGTTCTTTTACGAGTGTGGCATTCCATTTAATGCTGCAAGTAGTAGGCAGTTTGAGGTTGCAATTGAAGCCTCGTGTCAATATGGTTCAGGTTACAAGACACCTAGTGCACTTGAGCTGAGAGAGCCATTGCTTAATGATTGTGTGAAGGAAACAGGACTTTTGAGGAGGCAACATGAGGCAGCATGGAAAAAATATGGATGCACACTCATGTCGGATGGTTGGTCGGATAAAAGAGGACGCCATTTGATTAACTTCCTTGTTAATAGTCCAGAGGACACTTTCTTCTTGGAGTTGGTTGATGCCTCAAGTGTATGTCATGACGGTGATATGATAGCTGATTTGCTTGAGAAGAGAATTCTTGATGTTGGAAAAGATAATGTGGTACAAGTTATCACCGATAATGGTGCTAATTACAAGAAAGCTGGCCACCTTCTAATGGAGAGGATGCCTACTCTATATTGGAGCCTGTGTGCATGCCATTGCTTGGACCTAATGTTCGAAGATATAGGAAAGTTGAAGGCATTTAAGAAGCCTATTGCAGGGGCTAGACGTGTCACAACTTTCATCTATAGACATGGAAGACTTCTTAGTCTAATGAGGAAGGCCACGGGTGGGGATCTTGTGAGACCAGCAGCAACTCGTTTTGCCACAGCCATCCTCACACTTAGGAGTTTGGTCAAGAACAAGGCTGCATTGAGGAGTTTATTTACATCTGCTGAATGGGTTGGAAACAAGTTAGCAAAACACAAGTTGGCTTGAATGTGCAAGAGATTATACTTTCAACGGAGTGGTGGAGCGCAATTGAGGACTGCCTTAGAGCTTCAACTCCACTTCTTAGAGTTCTTAGAGTAGCGGATGGTGATGAGAAGCCTGCCATGCCAGAGATTAAAGCACTTATGATTTATGCAAAGGAGAGGATCAATCTAGGTTTCCCTCAACAAAACAAGCAACCATTGCTCAAGAAGATCTTGGCCATTGTTGACAAGCGTTGGGAGAATCAAATGGATCATCCATTGTACAGGGCTGCTCTATTTTTGAACCTAGGAAGGTTCGTTCCTATTGTAAGCAGAAATGATGATGCCTTAGTTGGGGAGCTTAGGAGCTACTTTAATGATGTGCTTGCAAAAATGGTACCGGATGTCAATGTTTGAAAAAAGATTGATCAACAATCTGTGCTCTATGAGGGCCAGCGAGATGGCTTTTCTAATCCATTGGCACTCGAGACCATGAGCACAAGAAACCCTCGTAAGTCATATTAAATGCATGTTAAGTCCAGTTCCAGCAATGTAATTTCTGTACAAACTCTTAATATGTGTCAGTTTTTATCATTTTAGTTGATTGGTGGAGTTCATTTGGTGGTCGGGCCATTGACCTACAAAGGTTTGCAAAGCGTATTGTTAGTCTTTGTGCTTCATCATCTGATTGTGAGAGGAATTGGAGCACGTTTGAATTTGTAAGTCAACTAGTAAAGCAGTATTTTAAGGAAATATGCCCTAGAGGCAATAATAAAGTTATTATTTATTTCCTCGTATCATGATAAATGTTTATTATTCATGCTAGAATTTATTAACCGAAAACATGATACATGTGTGAATACATAGACAAAACTATAGTCACTAGTATGTCTCTACTTGACTAGCTCATTAATCAAAGATGGTTATGTTTCCTAACCATAGACATGTGTTGTCATTTGATTAGTGGGATCACATCATTAGGAGAATGATGTGATTGACATGACCCATTCCGTTAGCCTAGCACTTGATCGTTTAGTATACTGCTATTGCTTTCTTCATGACTTATACAAAGTTCCTGCAACTATGAGATTGTGCAACTCCCGTATACCGGAAGAACACTTTGTGTGCTACCAAACGTCACAACGTAACTGGGTGATTATAAAGGTGCTCTATAGGTGTTTCCGAAGGTACATGTTGAGTTGGCATAATTCGAGATTAGGTTTTGTCACTCCGATTGTCGGAGAGGTATCTCTGGGCCCTCTCGGTAATACTCATCACCTAAGCCTTGCAAGCATGTAACTAATGAGTTAGTTATGAGATGATGTATTACGGAACGAGTAAAGAGACTTGCCGGTAACGAGATTGAACTAGGTATTGGATACCGACGATCAAATCTCGGGCAAGTAACATACCGATGACAAAGGGAACAAAGTATGTTGTTATGCGGTTTGACCGATAAAGATCTTCGTAGAATATGTAGGAACCAATATGGGCATCCAGGTCCCGCTATTGGTTATTGACCGAGAATGGTTTTAGGTCATGTCTACATAGTTCTCGAACCCGTAGGGTCCGCACGCTTAACGTTTCGATGACAATTTTATTATGAGTTTATAAGTTTTGATGTACCGTAGTTTGTTCGGAGTCCTGGATGTGATCATGGACATGACGAGGAGTCTCGGAATGGTCGAGACATAAATATTGATATACTGTAAGCCTATATTTGGATATCGGAATGGTTCCGGGTGAAATCGGCATTTTGCCGGAGTACCGGGAGGTTACCGGAACCCCCCGGGGTGTCAGGACCCCGACTCAATGCCACATCGATCTAGCATGTAACACCTCATATCACTTTGCGGCCTCACGCACGGTATTCCCACGGGTGTCGCCTTACCTTTGCCCGGGACCGTTTGCGCCTTTTGGCACAGGTATATGACAGTGTCGCTAGCATCCATATGATAAGGAGCCCGGGCTGACATGGCTAGTCGTAAACCCAAAGCGGCGCAGACTTACAGGGACAGGCATCCATGACCCAGCATCGAACGTGTCGGTCATCAGCGAGTGAATCCAGGCTGTAGCACTGGGCTAGCAGGACTCCGGTGAACCGGGCTGTAGCAGGCTAACAGGACTCCGGTATTCACCGCGTGACATTTCCCCGAAGGGACAGACACAGGAACGAAGAAGGACACATGCCGGCCAGCCTAAGTGTTCCGGAGCAGTAGCAAGCTACCATGGCTCAGTGGAAACACTAGGAGACATTTCCCCGTAAGAGAGGCTACTAAAGATAAACAACTAGATGGTCAGATCCCACACATACCAAGCATTTCAATAACATACACACAATATGCTCGATATGTGCAAATACAACATGGCATCACAACATGACTCTATGACTCAAGTAATCTATTCAATAGGCTCCGAGGAGCGAGATATTACAAAACCTGGGTCTCATGACCCAACATTCAGAGCATACAAATCAAGCACAAGCGGAAGCTATCATGTCTGAGTACAGACATCTATAAATGAAAAAGGCTGAGAAGCCTGACTATCTACCAAATCCTGCCGAGGCACAAGATCGTAGCTGAGGTAACAAGCTAAACGTCGAAGACCACGCGGAAATACTAGTGAGACTGAAGTCTCTCTGCAAAAACATAAAATAGGCAAACGTGAGTACAAATGTACCCAGCAAGACTTACATCAGATCTATCTACACATGCATCATTATCAACAAAGGGATGGTGGGGTTTAACTGCAGCAAGCCAGCTTTGACTCGGTGGCTATCCTGAACTACGACTGCGAGTAACTTTTGAGGTGGCGCACACGAGTCCACATATTCACCATATCAATACACCACTATGGATCCGCTCCCGTCTCCCTACGAGAACGCCATCCATAGCACTCATGCTTATCTTGCGTGTTTTAGAGTATCCACTTTCACTTGTCTATGAACTGATATAAGCAACCCAGAAGTCCTTTTCCGCGGACACGGCTATTCGAATAGATTAGGTTAACCCTGCAGGGGTGTACTTCTTCACACACGCTCTCACCACTTACCGCCGTTTACACGACATGTACTCGGCAACCTTCAAGCGGAAGCCCAACGTGGGTGTCGGCCACGACCTACCTAATCACCTAAGTCTCTAGTGCAGGTTTATCGCCTATTCGGGTTCCATCCATGAGGAGATCCGGCCGGAGTTTCGCTCACAGCCCCAAACGATGTGAACAGGGTTCCCGAGACACCAAACGGGCGCCCGGTACACCGTGCCACGTGCCTACCGCATCACAGCCCACCCCTACGGTCAGCGCTGCCCACGGCCTCCAGCATACTACAACCACCAGAAACTACTTGCAACTCCTGGACAGAGGACAAGGGTGATCAAGAAGCCGAGAGGGTCCATTGGTTTCGGGCCCAATGCGTGGTAGTAGCTGAATCATGGATCACAAACACAGAACTCAGTTCCTGAGGACGGCTGCAATGAGACAACCCACCATGTACTCCTACATGGCCTCTCACCGCTACCTTTACCAAATCGTGTTCACACACTTAGCTCACACACAGTAGGACAGGTTCACATGCCTCTGATTCATCCCCGATGAATCAGACCTGACTCAACTCTAAGCAGTAGCAGGCATGACAAACAAACATGAATGAGTAGGCACAACAGGGCTCAAACAACTCCTACTCATGCTAGTGGGTTTCATCTATTTACTGTGGAATGACAGGTCATGCAAAGGATAAAGGGGTTCAGCTACCGCAGCAAGTAACAGATGAATCGATGTTGTCCTAATGCAGTAAAAGAGAGCAGGAGCGAGAGAGTGGGATTTTATCGGAATGAACAAGGGGGTTTTGCTTGCCTGGCACTTCTGAAGATAATATAGCTCTTCATCGGTGTCATCGATCACATCGGCGGTACACGTCTATCGAGAGGGGACAATTACCGGCAAATACAGAAAAACACGATCAATGCAATGCACAATATGATGCATGATCATGACATGGCAAAATGGATGTGTTTTGGGCTAATGCAACTAGCAACAGATTAAATGAAGTTGGTTTGAATACAAGATTCAAATTCAAACTCCATATGTGATTATTCAAATGCCATTTAATTGATTTGTGCTAAACAGCACCTATAAGTTGTTCTAACATGCATGAAAATGGTACAGATGGATTCCTTGAATTTTTCTGATAATTTTTCATATATAAATTATTTAATTTGGAGTTACGGTTAATTTTCTATGATTTTTAGAAGTTTTAGGCATTTTCTGAAATTAATAAATCATTTTAGATTTACTTAAATTCCAGAAAGGAATTATTGCGTCAGCACTAGGTCATGCTGACCTCAGCATAGTCAACAGGGGCTGGTCCGGGTCAAACCTGACCAGTGGGGCCCACTGGTCAGTGACACACCGCTGGCATGAGTCACTGACGTGTGGGGCCAGTCAAAAGCCACGTCAGCAAGTCAAACTGACATCGAGGCCCACATGTCAGTGACATAGAGAGCTAACAGGGGGTTATTTAACTTAACCCGTGTTTTTAACAGCAGCGGTCCCACATGTCATGCACAAGGGTTTAATTAACTGAGTGATTAGCACCTAACCTAATGCTCCACGTCAGCTAGTGACGCCGGCGACCACGGCGACGGCGAGACCTCGCCGGAGTTGCTCGGGACGGCGCTACAGGCTGCGGTTGGGCACCCTGAGGGCACCAGGAGGGAGCCCGTGCTCCTGCGCATCCAGGGGGAGCCACGAGAGGGCGTGGGGTGGCCGGAGTTGAGCGCGGCATCGACCCCGGCGGCGACCGGAGCTCGGGGGTTCGCGGGACCGGCGCTATGGTGCATGGGAGGAGGGGTTGGTGGGCGCTACGGGCTCCTGGGAGTGCTCTGAGTACGTCTGCGTGCTCGGTTTGGACGGAGGTGAACCAAAACGACGACGGCGACAAGTCCGGCGCCGGTGAGGTCTCGGTCTCGACGGAACTATGGCCTAGGGCTCGCAAACACGAGGGGAGAGAGAGGGGTTCTGCACAGAGGCTCACCGCGGAGCTGTAGGAAGGGTCAGTGGGCTCGGGGGCGCGCCGGAGTGACCGAATTCGACGGAGAACGGCGCCGGGGCCGAAGCTTGGGGATGATGACGATGGCGGCTGCTCGGGGCCCTTCCGGTCATGTGTCTCGGTGAGGGGGTTGGCGACGAGGTGCAGGAGCTCGGGAGCACGCCGGAGAGGGGAGGGGGTGGATGTGGCCGTGGTGTAGCTCATCGGAGTGGCCATGGCGGCTTCGGCCATGAGGGGAAAAAGAGCAGGGGAGTGAGAGGGAGAGAGCAGGGAGGCAAGGGAGCGGACGAGGGGGTTCCAGGGGGGTGTCGTGGCATCCTCAGCCGATCCGGGGCGGGGCGGCAAGCAGGAGGTGGCTCGGGCGCGTGCGTGCGCGCCGCGGCCACACGCTCGTCCTTCTGTCCGAGGACGAAGACGACAGGAGAAGGGAGTGGAGATGGGCTGGGCCGGCTGGGGGGGGAAACTGGGCCGGCTGGTGGGCTGCACGGGTGGGCACCAGGTAAGTCCTTCTCTGTCTCTCTTTTATTTCTATTTCAGTTCTGTTGTTTTTTTAATTAATTCTTTTGCCACTGTTTGAATTAAAAATAATAATTCAACAATGCCAAAGCTCCTCTGAATATTTTTATATTGCTAGATGGACTTTTCCAAAAGCTTATAAAATATTTCAGGGGGTATTTGAAATTATATTCTAATTATATGAATATAATTCAAATTCAAATAGCTAATGATTTAAATTCAAAGTCCCAAAAATAAATCCTTAAAAATGTTCAATATTTTGGTCGGGACCAAAACCCTTACCAAAAATTATCAAACATTTAAGAAGAGCCTTTTGGAGCAATGAATGAGATTTCTAGGGTTTTTGCCCCTCTTTTATTTAGGGTTTTGAGGCTTCCAATATTCCTCAATTCAAGTTTCAAAAATATAGACATGATGCACACATGAAGCTAGCCTAGAGCAATGCCAGAAGCTAGGGATGTGACAACTCACCCCCACTAAACAAGAATCTCGTCTCGAGATTCAAGCGTAGGGTAAGGTGAAGGGGAAACGCAAACTAGTATGATCTTCATGATCCAGGTTGCACTTCATAGAAACGTTGATTCGATCACCATCTTTGTCTTGTCGTCTTGCTCTGAGAAATCCTGCCAACATGACCTGGAGGGAAAGAGACTCTAGAAGGGTCGATCTTCTCGAAGATCGAACAACTCACGGAATGAGACATAGCAACATCTCTTGAGCTGGGAGACGAAGCACAGATTTGAAGAAATGGAGTGGAACAGATGTCGAAGGTTCACTAGGTGGACAATAATTCCACACTTAAGAAGGTGGTAAACGATTGCCAACGTAGCGAAGAGTTGAGTTGCCATGATACCACGACGAAATATCCTGAAGGAAGGTGATCGTAGAGTATTACCTTAAGTGGCAAAAAGAATTACTTTTGATTCAGAGATCATTGAAACTCTTCATACCAGCATAAGGTAATCACAAACGATCATTTGGAGGGGGTCGGTAGAATGGCATACTCGAACTTGGATGATGTGGATTACCTTGTTGAAGACAACGTAATGGATGAATTTGCTTATCACCGGAGGTGGAAGAGACCCATGGTAGAATGGCACATTAGCGGTACAAGCTGGGAACAAAATGCAAATGCTGGGAATGATTCTGGTAACTGGGGAAGAACCCAACAATAAAGAGTGAATTCACTGTTGGAGTGGTTATAGCATAACCGAGGAAACTGAGAGCAAACCCAGCTAGTGCCGAGGATAACACGTAGCGCTTGTGCGTGCTCTCAAGAACTTGAGCATTTCCACAATCATCAAGGTTTTACCAACATCCGTGTCAAGGGTCCGGTAACACAACTCACTACCATGATGAATGGTGATGGAAGATGCAGATGCAAAGGAAGATAACACCTTCTCAGATTTCACCTTAGCGAAGCCAAGGAACAAAATCTGGATGATCGACCGAGAGACATTTAGCACTCCGCTTCAAATGTTCTCCTTGATGTGCTAATGTAACCCATTCATAGAAACGGTCTGGTATCTAGAACATCAAGTAAAGGTCAGACTTCGGGAGCACAAAAATCCATAAGGAACAACTAGGGAGTAATCCTACGAAATCCCTATGGGGAGGTGGCCAACTTCCTCAATCAAGATACTACGATATTAGGTCTCCCGGCGGGGTGTGTTGGCCACGACATCCACTTTACCGGTTATCGTGAGACCAATATTATATTTCTTGGGAAATATTCCAACCATCATATCTGCCTGAGATTCAGATCTGGTTGGTGTCAGGATATTCCAGACTCATCGAGTCTAGGAAGAAAAACGGCAGTTTGCAACACAAATCGACGAGATGACGTTGCGGGATTCTCGGGAGATGAACTACGATAGCAAGCTCCAAAACATGAGCTGGTTCTGCTACAAACATGTGAACACGTTGTCCCAGACAAGCATGACCACGTGGTAGTCTTATAATAAAACACTACCGAGTTCAGGAGGGGGAACCATCAACGAGGGTATCGAAGTTCTTTCATAAGTCCGGATTAGCTCTTATGAAGGAACTCCTTCTCCTTGAACAAATCAATCAGTGGCTTGGTGTGCTAGGGATACATATAGATTGAAGGTTGCAAGTCTTCAAACCACAGCATTCTTCGCACGTGTGCATGACTGATTTGGAATGATTCCAAAGAAAGCAACATTGACTTTCTCGAATCCACGGCGGCAACTTGCATCAGATGCACATGAATTAAAGGAAGTCACTACCTTCATCCAAACATATGCTTCATGAGCTAGCATGAACAAATGCTTTCAAAAGTTTCCAACACTAGCTTAATGTTCAGCAAAATTATGGAGAAGACAAGGATGTTGTCAAGGGGCACAACAACAATTCATCTGGGTTTCCTTTTAAAAGGAATTCCATAGTTAAGTGAACAAGTGATAGCATTGGTCAGACCCAAAAGATATAATGGTGTATGCTCGAGGGATCAACCACGAATAAGACAACATTACGAGCATCGTTGGTACTGATTTGATTTGACGATAGCCCACACTCAAATCAAAGGATTGATAAGACAATAGGTCCAGCAACTGATCACAAGGACCAATCGATGAAGATATCATCTTTCTTCAACACACACTACACAAGAATATCCCTTTGGAACGAACTAAGTCAGACAAGCTTTTATCTTCCAACTCTCCAAGTTGTTGTCTAGCTTAACCAACTAGCTCAGGGATATCTAACACCGATTCTTGGAGAGAAGGTGGTTCACAAGAAACCAACTTGATCACGAACTCAACATAGCGGTCAGGTGACAACCCGGTAACACCTCCAAGAAGATATTTGGAAAGTCACGAACCACCGGTATGTTACTAAGCTCGAGAACAATCTTTCTTTTGAGGGCAAGACGATATGATCAAATGAGTGAGGACTTGACAAGATCCTAACTCATCAATCGAAGGGTGCACCGAAATAAGGACTAGGTAGCACGATCAGTATTAGAAGGATGATTCGAAAACCAACATACTAGGAATGAAATTATTATCCTTTAACTACCAAGCAACAGAGTTGCTAGCAGTATTGATTTCACACATCACAATTCATTTGTCGGTATTCCGGTTGCATCAACACAAGGGCCGAGGAATGAACAGTGATGGCAAGAAGTGTCACTGTACCAAGAGTTCATGGGATGGTGTGCAATTCCTATAACAATCTCGATATAAAATATGTAATACTCCAAGGTAGAGCAGAACCAAAAGCTGGATTGGCATTTGATCTGCGGAATACAACTACTTTGACCCAATCCTGGATATGGAAGAGGTACTGGAGTTTGTTTCTCCTAGTCATTCCGGAATAGAATGGCTTGACAGACCACAAGAGTCATAGGCATCGATGAACGAACGCACGCATACTCTTGACTATCAATTGATAGACGAGGGTCAGAATGCAACTAAAGAGAACAACTCAAAGGAACATATAACTTTCTGAGTTGTGGATGCATAGATTAGTATGTCGAACCAAGTTCAACATATTTCTTCCGGACAACCCATGCAGAAAGGTAGAACTGGCAGAGTCACGATTTATGAATGGAGAACTCCTCAAGAGTACTCTAATTGTGATTTTTTTTTGATCCAATAAACATCTGCCATAAGTAGTTCATGGTAGTTGGAAGAAGAAGATACCACGGACTTCAAGGACTATCGCAAAGGTTACTAATATCCTAAAGGCACTAGCAATTACTATCAACATGAAGTAGGTAGAGTGAATCTCGGGTTCAGAACCCAGGAGTAGAATACCTACTACTAAGTAGCATCACGGGATGCTTCCGAGAATAAAGGCCAGAATCTTCACACTAGGACACAAATCATGGCTAGACCACTAGATGATCCCCTAAGCACTTAGGGTCATAATAATAATTCCAACATATATGTCGAGGCAATAATTACCTCAACACACCGATTAGTGTGGTTAATCTGGCCCATGGGAACATCGGAAACAGAAGGAAGGGATTTGCAAATGCATCGGACTATTTAGAAACCTGGGATGACTCGGACAGCATAACGGCTATAATTGCTCAAAAAGATTTGAGACAATCACAAAAATGGTGGCATAACCACTCAGAAGCACAATATCAAGGTTCCGAGATCAACAATTAACATACGGAAGTAGTAGGAACTGAACTGAGACTTAAATCCAACAATCTTATAAGTCTACTGATTAGTAACACGTGATCCTGATAGATAGATGAGAAGACCTAGTTCCTTAACCCCGTAGGAAAGATAAGATGACTCAGATCAGAAGGGCATGAGGTATAAGGAGTAAAAAGAGCCTTACGTTCCATCCCACAATCAATTCCCTTATATAACTAAAGAATTTCTAGACTCGACTTCGACCAGTTTGGCTTGGTAATCCTACAGGCAGTCAAGCTCTGATACCAACGCTGTCAGGACCCCGACTCAATGCCACATCGATCTAGCATGTAACACCTCATATCACTTTGCGGCCTCACGCACGGTATTCCCACGGGTGTCGCCTTACCTTTGCCCGGGACCGTTTGCGCCTTTTGGCACACGTATATGACAGTGTCGCTAGCATCCATATGATAAGGAGCCCGGGCTGACATGGCTAGTCGTAAACCCAAAGTGGCACAGACTTACAGGGACAGGCATCCATGACCCAGCTTCGAACGTGTCGGTCATCAGCAAGTGGGTCCGGGCTGTAGCACTGGGCTAGCAGGACTCCGGTAAACCGGGCTGTAGCGGGCTAACAGGACTCCGGTACTCAAAGCGTGACATTTCCCCGAAGGGACAGACACATGAACAAAGAAGGACACATGCCGGCCAGCCTAAGTGTTCCGGAGCAGTAGCAAGCTACCATGGCTCAGTGAAACACTAGGAGACATTTCCTGGTAAGAGAGGCTACTAAAGATAAACAACTAGATGGTCAGATCCCACACATACCAAGCATTTCAGTAGCATACACACAATATGCTCGATATGTGCAATACAACATGGCATCACAATATGACTCTACGACTCAAGTAGTCTATTCAATAGGCTCCGAGGAGCGAGATATTACAAACAGGGGTCTCATGACCCAACACTCAGAGCATACAAGTCAAAACACAAGCGGAAGCTATCATGTCTGAGTACAGACATCTATAAATGAAAAAGGCTGAGAAGCCTGACTATATATCAGATCCTGCCGAGGGCACAAGATCGTAGCTGAGGTAACAAGCTAAACGTCGAAGTCCACGCGAAACTACTAGTGAGACCGAAGTCTCTCTGCAAAACATAAAATAGGCAAACGTGAGTACAAATGTACCCAGCAAGACTTACATCAGAACTAACTACATATGCATCATTTTCAACAAAGGGATGGTGGGATTTAACTGCAGCAAGCCAGCTTTGACTCGGTGGCTATCCTGAACTACGACTGCAAGTAACTTTTTTGAGGTGGCGCACACGAGTCCACATATTCACCATATCAATACACCACTATGGATCCGCTCCCGTCTCCCTACGAGAACGCCTTCCATAGCACTCACGCTTATCTTGCGTATTTTAGAGTATCCACTTTCACTTGTCTATGAACTGATATAAGCAACCCAGAAGTCCTTTTCCGCGGACACGGCTATTCGAATAGATTAGGTTAACCCTACAGGGGTGTACTTCTTCACACACGCTCTCACCACTTACCGCCGTTTACACGACATGTACTCGGCAACCTTCAAGCGGAAGCCCAACGTGGGTGTCGGCCACGACCTTCCTAAACACTCGAGTCTCTAGTCCAGGTTTATCGCCTATTCGGGTTCCATCCATGAGGAGATCCGGCCGGAGTTTCGCTCACAGCCCCAAACGATGTGTACAGGGTTCCGTGACACCAAACGGGTGCCCGGTTTACCCGGCCACGTGCCTACCGCATCACAGCCCACCCCTACGGTCAGCGCTGTCCACGGCCTCCAGCATACTACAAACACCAGAAACTACTTGCAACTCCTGGACAGAGGACAAGGGTGATTAAGAAGCCGAGAGGGTCCATTGGTTTCGGGCCCAATGCGTGGTAGTAGCTGAATCATGGATCACAAACACAGAACTCAGTTCCTGAGGACGGCTGCAATGAGACAACCCACCATGTACTCCTACATGGCCTCTCACCGCTACCTTTACCAAATCGTGTTCACACACTTAGCTCACACACAGTAGGACATGTTCACACACCTCTGATTCATCCCCGATGAATCAGACCTGACTCAACTCTAAGCAGTAGCAGGCATGACAAACAAGCATGAATGAGTAGGCACATCAGGGCTCAAACAACTCCTACTCATGCTAGTGGGTTTCATCTATTTACTGTGGAATGACAGGTCATGCAGAGGATAAAGGGGTTCAGCTACCGCAGCAAGTAACAGATGAATCGGTGTTGTCCTAATGCAGTAAAAGAGAGCAGGAGCGAGAGAGTAGGATTGTATCGGAATGAACAAGGGGGTTTTGCTTGCCTGGCACTTCTGAAGATAACATTGAGTCTTCATCAGTGTCAACGATCACATCATCGGTATCACGTCTATCGAGAGGGGACAAATACCGGCAACACAGAAGGGAACACAATCAATGCAATGCACAATATGATGCATGATCATGACATGGCAAAATGAATGTGTTTTGGGCTAATGCAACTAGCAACAGATTAAATGAAGTTGGTTTGATTCAAACTCCATATGTGATTATTCAAATGCCATTTAATTGATTTGTGCTAAACAGCACCTATAAGTTGTTCTAACATGCATGAAAATGGTACAGATGGATTCCTTGAATTTTTCTGATAATTTTTCATATATAAATTATTTAATTTGGAGTTACGGTTAATTTTCTATGATTTTTAGAAGTTTTAGGCATTTTCTGAAATTAATAAATCATTTTAGATTTACTTAAATTCCAGAAAGGAATTATTGCGTCAGCACTAGGTCATGCTGACCTCAACATAGTCAACAGGGGCTGGTCCGGGTCAAACCTGACCAGTGGGGCCCACTGGTCAGTGACACACCGCTGACATGAGTCACTGACGTGTGGGGCCAGTCAAAAGCCACGTCAGCAAGTCAAACTGACATCGAGGCCCACATGTCAGTGAGATAGAGAGCTAACAGGGGGTTATTTAACTTAACCCGTGTTTTTAACAGCAGCGGTCCCACATGTCATGCACAAGGGTTTAATTAACTGAGTGATTAGCACCTAACCTAATGCTCCACGTCAGCTAGTGACGCCGGCGACCACGGCGACGGCGAGACCTCGCCGGAGTTGCTCGGGACGGCGCTACAGGCTGCGGTTGGGCACCCTGAGGGCACCAGGAGGGAGCCCGTGCTCCTGCGCATCCAGGGGGAGCCACGAGAGGGCGTGGGGTGGCCGGAGTTGAGCGCGGCATCGACCCCGGCGGCGACCGGAGCTCGGGGGTTCGCGGGACCGGCGCTATGGTGCATGGGAGGAGGGGTTGGTGGGCGCTACGGGCTCCTGGGAGTGCTCTGAGTACGTCTGCGTGCTCGGTTTGGACGGAGGTGAACCAAAACGACGACGGCGACAAGTCCGACGCCGGTGAGGTCTCGGTCTCGACGGAACTATGGCCTAGGGCTCGCAAACACGAGGGGAGAGAGAGGGGTTCTGCACAGAGGCTCACCGCGGAGCTGTAGGGAGGGTCAGTGGGCTCGGGGGCGCGCCGGAGTGACCGAATTCGACGGAGAACGGCGCCGGGGCCGAAGCTTGGGGATGATGACGATGGCGGCTGCTCGGGGCCCTTCCGGTCACGTGGCTCGGTGAGGGGGTTGGCGACGAGGTGCAGGAGCTCGGGAGCACGCCGGAGAGGGGAGGGGGTGGATGTGGCCGTGGTGTAGCTCATCGGAGTGGCCATGGCGGCTTCGGCCATGAGGGGAAAAAGAGCAGGGGAGTGAGAGGGAGAGAGCAGGGAGGCAAGGGAGCGGACGAGGGGGTTCCAGGAGGGTGTCGTGGCATCCT
>NC_041393.1:611334637-611363053 GCF_002162155.2 Triticum dicoccoides | reverse complement strand
TTTTTTTAATTAATTCTTTTGCCACTGTTTGAATTAAAAATAATAATTCAACAATGCCAAAGCTCCTCTGAATATTTTTATATTGCTAGATGGACTTTTCCAAAAGCTTATAAAATATTTCAGGGGGTATTTGAAATTATATTCTAATTATATGAATATAATTCAAATTCAAATAGCTAATGATTTAAATTCAAAGTCCCAAAAATAAATCCTTAAAAATGTTCAATATTTTGGTCGGGACCAAAACCCTTACCAAAAATTATCAAACATTTAAGAAGAGCCTTTTGGAGCAATGAATGAGATTTCTAGGGTTTTTGCCCCTCTTTTATTTAGGGTTTTGAGGCTTCCAATATTCCTCAATTCAAGTTTCAAAAATATAGACATGATGCACACATGAAGCTAGCCTAGAGCAATGCCAGAAGCTAGGGATGTGACACGGGGGGTTAATGGGCCTACATGGGCCAAGAGGGAGAAGAGGGAAGGAGCCAGGAGGGGGCCGCGTGCCCCTCCCCCTCCTAGTCCGAATAGGACAAGGGAAGGGGAGCGGCGCCCCCCCTTTCCTTCCCCTCTTCCTCCTCTATCGCCCCTTCTCCTACTCCTACTTGGAAAAGGGGAGTCCTACTCTCGGTGGGAGTAGGACTCCCCCCTTGGCGTGCCCTCTAGGCCGGCCGCCTCCTCCTGTTGGGGAACATAGTAATTTCAAAAAAAAAATCCTACGCACACGCAAGACCATGGTGATGATATAGCAACGAGAGGGGAGAGTGTTCGTCTATGTACCCTCGTAGACCATAAGCGGAAGCGTTAGCACAACACGGTTGATGTAGTCGTACGTCTTCACGATCCGACCGATCCAAGCACCGAACGTACGGGGCCTCCGAGTTCAGCACACGTTCAGCTCGATGACGATCTCCGGCCCTCCGATCCAGCAAAGGCTCCGGAGATGAGTTCCGTCAGCACGACGGTGTGGTGACGATGATGATGTTCTACCGGCGCAGGGCTTCGCCCAAACTCCGCGACGATATGACCGAGGTGGAATATGGTGGAAGGGGGCACCGCACACGGCTAAGGAACGATCTGTAGATCAACTTATGTGTCTATGGGGTGCTCCCTGCCCCCGTATATAAAGTAGGGAGGGAGGAGGAGGCCGGCCCTAGGAGGGGCGCGCCATGGGGAGTCCTACTCCCACCGGGAGTAGGATTCCCCCTTTCCTAGTCCAACTAGGAGTCCTTCCATGTAGTAGGAGTAGGAGACAAGGAAGGGGAAGAGAGAAGGGAAGGAAGGAGGGGGTGCGGCCCCTCCCCCTAGTCCAATTCGGACTAGGCCTTGGGGGGCGCGCGGCCTGCCCTAGGCAGCCCCTCTCTCTTTCCCGTATGGCCCAATAAGGCCCAATACTTCTCCCCGGCGAATTCCCGTAACTCTCCGGTACTCCGAAAAATACCCGAATCACTCGGAACCTTTCCGAACTTCGAATATAGTCGTCCAATATATCGATCTTTACGTCTCGGCCATTTCGAGACTCCTCGTCATGTCCCCGATCTCATCCGGGACTCCGAACTCCTTCGGTACATCAAAACTTATAAACTCATAATAAAACTGTCATCGAAACGTTAAGCGTGCGGACCCTACGGGTTCGAGAACTATGTAGACATGACCTAAAACCATTCTCGGTCAATAACCAATAGCGGGACCTGGATGCCCATATTGATTCCTACATATTCTACGAAGATCTTTATCGGTCAAACCGCATAACAACATACGTTGTTCCCTTTGTCATCGGTATGTTACTTGCCCGAGATTCGATCGTCGGTATCTCAATACCTAGTTCAATCTCGTTACCGGCAAGTCTCTTTACTCGTTCCGTAATACATCATCCCGCAACTAACTCATTAGTTACAATGCTTGCAAGGCTTAAGTGATGTGCATTACCGAGAGGGCCCAGAGATACCTCTCCGACAATCGGAGTGACAAAACCTAATCTCGAAATACGCCAACCCAACATGTACCTTTGGAGACACCTGTAGTACTCCTTTATAATCACCTAGTTACGTTGTGACGTTTGGTAGCACCCAAAGTGTTCCTCCGGTAAACGGGAGTTGCATAATCTCATAGTTACAGGAACATGTATAAGTCATGAAGAAAGCAATAGCAACATACTAAACGATCAAGTGATAGGCTAACGGAATGGGTCATGTCAATCACATCATTCTCCTAATGATGTGATCCCGTTAATCAAATGACAACTCTTTTGTCCATGGCTAGGAAACATAACCATCTTTGATAAACGAGCTAGTCAAGTAGAAGCATACTAGTGACACTATGTTTGTCTATGTATTCACACATGTATTATGTTTCCGGTTAATACAATTCTAGCATGAATAATAAACATTTATCATGAAATAAGGAAATAAATAATAACTTTATTATTGCCTCTAGGGCATATTTCCTTCAGTCTCCCACTTGCACTAGAGTCAATAATCTAGTTCACATCGCCATGTGATTTAACACCAATATTCATATCTGTATATGATTAACACCCATAGTTCACATCGTCATGTGACCAACACCCAAAGGGTTTACTAGAGTCAATAATCTAGTTCACATTGCTATGTGATTAACACCCAAAGAGTACTAAGGTGTGATCATGTTTTGCTCGTGAGAGAAGCTTAGTCAACGGGTCTGTCACATTCAGGGTCGTATGTATTTTGCAAATATTCTATGCCTACAATGCTCTGCACGGAGCTACTCTAGCTAATTGCTCCCACTTTCAATATGTATCCAGATTAAGACTTAGAGTCATCTGGATCAGTGTCAAAACTTGTATCGACGTAACCTTTTACGACGAACCTTTTGTCACCTCTATAATTGAGAAACACATCCTTATTCCACTAAGGATAACTTTGACCAATGTCCAGTGATCTACTCCTAGATCACTATTGTACTCCCTTGCCAAACCAGGGCAGAGTATATAATAGGTCTGGTCCATAGCATGGCATACTTCTATAAAACCTATGACTGAAGCATAGGGAATGACTTTCATTCTCTTTCTATTTTCTGCCGTGGTCGGGATTTGAGTCTTACTCAATTTCATACCTCTGCAACACAGGCAAGAACTCTTTCTTTGACTGTTCCATTTTGAACTACTTCAAAATCTTGTCAAGGTATGTACTCATTGAAAATCTTATCAACCGTCTTGATCTATCTCAATAGATCTTGATGCTCAATATGTAAGTAGCTTTACTGAGGTTTTTATTTTAAAGAACTCTTTTCAAACACTCCTTTATGCTTTGCAGAATAATTCTACATTATTTCCGATCAACAATATGTCATTCACATATACTTATCAGAAAATGATGTAGTGCTCCCACTCACTTTCTTGTAAATACAGGCTTCACCGTAAGTCTATACAAAACTATATGCTTTGATCAACTCATCAAAGCGTATATTCCAACTCCGAGATGCTTGCACCAGTCCATAGATGGATCACTGGAGCATGCATACTTTGTTAGCACCTTTAGGATTGACAAAACCTTCTGGTTGTATCATATACAACTCTTCTTTAACAAATCTATTAAGGAATGTAGTTTTGACATCCATTTGCCAAATTTCATAAAATGTGGCAATTGCTAACATGATTCGGACAGACTTTTAAGCATCGATACAAGTGAGAAAATCTCATTGTATTCAACACCTTGAACTTTGTCAAAAACCTTTTTCGACAAGTCTAGCTTTGTAGATAGTAACACTACTATCAGCATCTGTCTTCCTCTTGAAGATCCATTTATTTAACATGGCTTGCTGATCATCGAGCAAGTCAATCAAAGTCCATACTTTGTTCTCATACATGGATCATATCTCAGATTTTATGGCCTCAAGCCATTTCGTGGAATCTGGGCTCATCATCGCTTCCTCACAGTTCGTAGGTTCATCATGGTCTAGTAACATGACTTCCAGAACATGATTACCGTACCACTCTGGTGCGGATCTTACTCTGGAAGACCTACGAGGTTTGGTAGCAACTTGATCTGAAGTTTCATGATCATCATCATTAACTTCCTCACTAATTGGTGTAGGAATCACTGGAACTGATTTCTATGATGAACTACTTTCCAATAAGGGAGAAGGTACAATTACCTCATCAAGTTCTACTTTCCTCCCACTCACTTCTTTTGAGAGAAACTCCTTCTCTAGAAAGGATCCATTCTTGGCAATGAATATCTTGCCTTCGGATCTGTGATAGAAGGTGTACCCAACAGTTTCCTTTGGGTATTCTATGAAGACGCACTTCTCCGATTTTGGGTTCGAGCTTATCAGCTTGAAACTTTTTCGCAAAAGCATCGCAGCCCCAAACTTTAAGAAACGACAACTTGGGTTTCTTGCTAAACCACAGTTCATATGCTGTTGTCTCAACGGATTTAGATGGTGCCCTTTTAACATGAATGCAGCTGTCTCTAATGCATAACCCCAAAACAATATTGGTAAATCAGTAAGAGACATCATAGATCGCACCATATCCAATAAAGTGCGGTCACGACGTTCGGACACACCATAACGTTGTGGTGTTCCAGGTGGCGTGAGCTGTGAAACTATTCCACATTGTTTTAATTGAAGACCAAACTCGTAACTCAAATATTCGTCTCCGCGATCAGATCGCAGAAACTTTATTTTCTTGTTATGATGATTTTTCCACTTCACTCTGAAATTCTTTGAACCTTTCAACTATTTCAGACTTATGTTTCATCAAGTAGATATACCCATATCTGCTCAAATCATTTTGTGAAGGTCAGAAAATAACGATACTTGCCACGAGCATCAACACTCATTGGATCGCATACATCGGTATGTATTATTTCCAATAAGTCAGTAGCTTGTTCCATTGTTCCGGAGAACGGAGTTTTAGTCATCTTTGCCCAAAAGGCACGGTTCGCAAGCATCAAATGATTCATAACCAAGTGATTCCGAAAATCCATCTTTATGGAGTTTCTTCATGCGCTTTACACCGATATGACCCAAACGGCAGTGCCACAAATAAGTTGCACTATCATTATTAACTTTGCATCTTTTGGCATCAATATTATGAATATGTGTATCACTACGATCGAGATCCAACAAACTATTTTTATTGGGTGTATAACCATCGAAGGTCTTATTCATGTAAACAGAATAACAATTATTCTTTAACTTTAAATGAATAACCGTATTGCAATAAACATGATCAAATCATATTCATGCTCAACGCAAACGCTAAATAACATTTATTTAGGTTTAACACTAATCTCGAAAATATAGGGAGTGTGTGATGATGATCATATCAATCTTGGAACTATTTCCAACACTCATCGTTACTTCCCCTCAACTAGTCTCTGTTTATTATGTAACTCCTGTTTCGAGTTACTAATCTTAGCAACCGAACAAGTATCAAATACTCAGGGGCTACTATAAACACTAGTAAGGCACACATCAAATACCTATATATCAAATATACCCTTGTTCACTTTGCCATCCTTCTTATCCACCAAATATTCAGGGCATTTCCGCTTCCAGTGACCATTTCCTTTGCAGTGTAAGCACTCAGTTTCAGGCTTTGGTCCAGCTTTGGTCTTCTTCACGGGAGTGACAACTTTTTTGCCATTCTACTTGAAGTTTCCCTTTCTTTCCCTTTGCCCTTTTCTTGAAACTAGTGGTCTTGCCAATCATCAACACTTGATGATCTTTCTTGATTTCTACCTTCGTCGATTTCAACATCACGAAGAGCTCGGGAATCATTTTCGTCATTCCTTGCATTCTATAGTTCATCACGAAGTTCTAGTAACTTAGTGATGGTGACCAGAGAATTTTGTCAATCACTATCTTATCTGGAAGATTAACTCCCACTTGATTCAAGCGATTGAAGTACTCAGACAATCTAAGCACTTGCTCACTAGTTGAGCGATTCTCCTCCATCTTTTAGCTGTAGAACTTGTTGAAGACATCATATCTCTCAACTCGGGTATTTGCTTGAAATATTAACTTCAACTCCTGGAACATCTCACATGGTCCATGACGTTCAAAACGTCTTTGAAGTCCCGATTCTAAGCCGTTTAAGCATGGTGCACTAAACTATCAAGTAGTCATCATATTGAGCTAGCCAAACGTTCACAACGTCTGCATATGCTCCCGCAACAGGTCCGTCACCTAGCGGTGCATTAAGGACATAATTCTTCTGTGCAGCAATGAGGATAAACCTCAGATCATGGATCCAATCCGCATCATTGCTACTAACAACTTTCAACACAATTTTCTCTAGGAACATATCAAAATAAATATATGAAAGCAACAACGCAAGTTATTGATCTACAACATAATTTGCAAAATACTACCAGGACTAAGTTCATGATAAATTTAAGTTCAATTAATCATATTACTTAAGAACTCCCACTTAGACAGACATCTCTCTAGTCATCTAAGTGATCACGTGATTCAAATCAACTAAACCATGTCCGATCATCACGTGAGATGGAGTAGTTTCAATGGTGAACATCTCTATGTTGATCATATCTACTATATGATTCACGCTCGACCTTTCGGTCTCCGTGTTCCGAGGCCATATCGGTATATGCTAGGCTTGTCAAGTATAACCTGAGTATTCCGCGTGTGCAACTGTTTTGCACCCGTTGTATTTGAACGTAGAGCCTATCACACTCGATCATCAGGTGATGTCTCAGCACGAAGAACTTTCGCAACGGTGCATACTCAGGGAGAACACTTCTTGATAATTAGCGAGAGATCATCTTAAAATGCTACCGTCAATCAAAGCAAGATAAGATGCATAAAGGATAAACATCACATGCAATCAATATAAGTGATATGATAGGGCCATCATCATCTTGTGCTTGTGATCTCCATCTTCGAAGCACCGTCATGATCACCATCGTCACCAGTGCGACACCTTGATCTCCATCGTAGCATCGTTGTCGTTACGCCATCTATTTCTTCTACGACTATTGCTACCACTTAGTGATAAAGTAAAGCAATTACAAGGCGTTTGCATTTCATACAATAAAGCGACAACCATATGGCTCCTGCCAGTTGCCGATAACTTCGGTTACAAAACATGATCATCTCATACAATAAAATATAGCATCACGTCTTGACCATATCATATCACAACATGCCCTGCAAAAACAAGTTAGACATCCTCTACTTTGTTGTTGCAAATTTTATGTGGCTGCTACGGGCTTAGCAAGAACCGTTCTTACCTACGCATCAAAAAACCACAACGATAGTTCGTCAAGTTGGTGTTGTTTTAACCTTCGCAAGGACCGGGCGTAGCCACACTCGATTCAGCTAAAGTGAGAGAGACAGACACCCGCCAGTCACCTTTAAGCACGAGTGCTCGTAACGGTGAAACCAGTCTCGCGTAAGCGTACGCGTAATGTAGGTCCGGGCCGCTTCATCTCACAATACCGCCGAACCAAAGTATGACATGCTGGTAAGCAGTATGACTTGTATCGCCCACAACTCACTTGTGTTCTACTCGTGCATATAACATCAACGCATAAAACCTAGGCTCGGATGCCACTGTTGGGGAACGTAGTAATTTCAAAAAAAAAATTCCTACGCACACGCAAGACCATGGTGATGATATAGCAACGAGAGGGGAGAGTGTTCGTCTATGTACCCTCGTAGACCGTAAGCGGAAGCGTTAGCACAACACGGTTGATGTAGTCGTACGTCTTCACGATCCGACCGATCCAAGCACCGAACGTACGGGGCCTCCGAGTTCAGCACACGTTCAGCTCGATGACGATCTCCGGCCCTCCGATCCAGCAAAGGCTCCGGAGATGAGTTCCGTCAGCACGACGGCGTGGTGACAATGATGATGTTCTACCGGCGCAGGGCTTCGCCTAAACTCCGCGACGATATGACCGAGGTGGAATATGGTGGAAGGGGGCACCGCACACGGCTAAGGAACGATCTGTAGATCAACTTATGTGTCTATGGGGTGCCCCCTGCCCCCGTATATAAAGGAGGGAGGGAGGAGGAGGCCGGCCCTAGGAGGGGCGCGCCATGGGGAGTCCTACTCCCACCGGGAGTAGGATTCCCCCTTTCCTAGTCCAACTAGGAGTCCTTCCATGTAGTAGGAGTAGGAGACAAGGAAGGGGAAGAGAGAAGGGAAGGAAGGAGGGGGTGCGGCCCCTCCTGTTGGAAATATGCCCTAGAGGCAATAATAAAAGTATTATTATTATATTTCCTTGTTCATGATAATTGTCTTTTATTCATGCTATAACTGTATTATCCGGAAATCGTAATACACGTGTGAATACATAGACCACAATATGTCCCTAGTGAGCCTCTAGTTGACTAGTTCATTGTGATCAACAGATAGTCATGGTTTCCTGGCTATGGACATTGGATGTCGTTGATAACGGGATCACATCATTAGGAGAATGATGGACAAGACCCAATCCTAAGACTAGCACAAAAGATCGTGTAGTTCATTTGCTAGAGCTTTGCCAATGTCAAGTATCTCTTCCTTAGACCATGAGAGCGTGTAACTCCTGGATACCGTAGGAGTGCTTTGGGTGTATCAAACGTCACAACGTAACTGGGTGACTATAAAGGTGCACTACAGGTATCTCCGAAAGTATCTATTGTTTTATGCGGATCGAGACTGGGATTTGTCACTCCGTGTAAACGGAGAGGTATCTCTGGGCCCACTCGGTAGGACATCATCATATGCGCAATGTGACCAAGGAGTTGATCACGGGATGATGTGTTACGGAACGAGTAAAGTGACTTGCCGGTAACGAGATTGAACAAGGTATTGGATACCGACGATCGAATCTCGGGCAAGTAACATACCGATAGACAAAGGGAATTGAATACGGGATTGATTAAGTCCTTGACATCATGGTTCATCCGATGAGATCATCGTGGAACATGTGGGAGCCATCATGGGTATCCAGATCCCGCTGTTGGTTATTGACCGGAGAACGTCTCGGTCATGTCTACATGTCTCCCGAACCCGTAGGGTCTACACACTTAAGGTTCGATGACGCTAGGGTTATAAAGGAAGTTTGTATGTGGTTACCAAATGTTGTTCGGAGTCCCGGATGAGATACCGGACGTCACGAGGAGTTCCGGAATGGTCCGGAGGTAAAGATTTATATATGGGAAGTCCTATTTTGGCCACCGGAAAATGGTCGGGATTTTTCGGTATTGTACCGGGAAGGTTCTAGAAGGTTCCGGAGTGGGGCCCACCTGCATGGGGGGACCCACATGGACGTGGGTAGTGGGGGCAAGGCCCCACACCCCTGGTCAAGGCGCACCAAGATCCCCCCTTAGAAGGAATAAGATCATATCCTGAAGGGATAAGATCAAGATCCCTAAAAAGGGGGGATAACAATCGATGGGGAAGGAAATAATGAGATTTCTTTCCTCCCACCTTGGCCAACGCCACAATGAACTTGGAGGGCAAGAAACCAGCCCCTCCACCCCTATATATAGTGGGGAGGCGCATGGGAGCTGAACACGAAGTTCTGGCACAGCCCTACCTCTCTTCCTACTCATCCTCTCCCATGGTGCTTGGCGAAGCCCTGCTGGATTGCCACGCTCCTCCACCACCACCACGCCGTTGTGATGCTGTTGGATGGAGTCTTCCTCAACCTCTCCCTCTCTCCTTGCTGGATCAAGGCGTGGGAGACGTCACCGGGCTGTACGTGTGTTGAACGCGGAGGTGCCGTCCGTTCGGCACTAGGATCATCGGTGATTTGAATCACGACGAGTACGACTCCATCAACCCCGTTCACTTGAACGCTTCCGCTTAGCGATCTACAAGGGTATGTAGATGCACTCTCTTTCTACTCGTTGCTGGTCTCTTCATAGATAGATCTTGGTGACACGTAGGAAAATTTTGAATTTCTGCTACGTTCCCCAACAGTGGTATCAGAGCCAGGTTTATTGCGTAGATTCTTTGCACGAGTAGAACACAAAGTAGTTGTGGGCATTGATGTTGTTCAATATGCTTACCGTTACTAGTCCAATCTTGTTTCGACAGTATTGTGGGATGAAGCGGCCCGGACCGACCTTACACGTACTCTTACGTGAGACAGGTTCCACCGATTGACATGCACTTGGTGCATAAGGTGGCTAGCGGGTGCCAGTCTCTCCCACTTTAGTCAGAACGGATTCGATGAAAAGGGTCCTTATGAAGGGTAAATAGCAATTGGCATATCACGTTGTGGTCTTCCGTAGGTAAGAAACATTCTTGCTAGAAACCCATAGCAGCCACGTAAAACATGCAACAACAATTAGAGGACGTCTAACTTGTTTTTGCAGGGTATGCTATGTGATGTGATATGGCCAAGAAGAATGTGATGAATGATATGTGATGTATGAGATTGATCATGTTCTTGTAATAGGATTCACGACTTGCATGTGATGAGTATGACAACCGGCAGGAGCCATAGGAGTTGTCTTTATTTATTGTATGACCTGCGTGTCATTGAAGAACGCCATGTAAACTACTTTACTTTATTGCTAAACGCGTTAGTCATAGAAGTAGAAGTAGTCGTTGGCGTGACAACTTCATGAAGACACGATGATGGAGATCATGATGATGGAGATCATGGTGTCGTGCCGGTGACGATGATGATCATGGAGCCCCGAAGATGAATATCAAAAGGAGCAAAATGATATTGGCCATATCATGTCACTATTTGATTACATGTGATGTTTATCATGTTTATGCATCTTGTTTGCTTAGGACGACGGTAATAAATAAGATGATCCCTTACAAAATTTCAAGAAGTGTTCTCCCCTAACTGTGCACCGTTGCTACAGTTCGTCGCTTCTAAGCACCACGTGATGATCGGGTGTGATGGATTCTTACGTTCACATACAACGGGTGTAAGACAGTTTTACACAGCGAAAACACTTAGGGTTAACTTGACGAGCCTAGCATGTGCAGACATGGCCTCGGAACACGGAGACCGAAAGGTCGAGCATGAGTCGTATGGTAGATACGATCAACATGAAGATGTTCACCGATGATGACTAGTCCGTCTCACGTGATGATCGGACACGGCCTAGTTGACTCGGATCATGTGATCACTTAGATGACCAGAGGGATGTCTATCTAAGTGGGAGTTCATAAGATGAACTTAATTATCCTGAACATAGTCAAAAGACCTTTTGCAAATTATGTCGTAAGCTCGCGCTTTAGTTCCACTGTTTAGATATGTTCCTAGAGAAAATATAGTTGAAAGTTGATAGTAGCGATTATGCGATCAGTAGAAAGCTTCTGTCCTTAATGCACCGCTCAGTGTGCTGAACCCCAACGTCGTTTGTCGATGTTGCGAACATCGGACATACACGTTTTGATAACTACGTGATAGTTCAATTAAATGGTTTAAGTAGAGGCACCAAAGACGTTTTCGAAACGTCGCGGAACATATGAGCTGTTTCGAGGGCTGAAATTGGGATTTCAGGCTCGTGCCCACGTCAAGAGGTATAAGACCTCCGACGATTTTCTTAGCCTGCAAACTAAGGGAGAAAAGCTCAATCGTTGAGCTTGTGCTCAGATTGTCTGAGCACAACAATCACTTGAATCGAGTGGGAGTTGACCCTCCAGATGAGATAGTGATGTTTCCCCAAAGTCATTGCCACCAAGCTGCTAGAGCTTCGTGATTAACTATAACATATCAGGGATAGATATGATGATCCTTGAAATATTCATGATGTCTGACACCGCGAAAGTAGAAATCAAGAAGGAGCATCAATTGTTGATGGTTGGTGAAACCACTAGTTTCAAGAAGGGCAAGGGAACAAAGGGATACTTCATGAAACGGCAATTCAGCTGCTGCTCTAGTGAAGAAACCCAAGGTTGAACCCAAACCCGAGACTAAGTGCTTCTGTAATAAGGGGAACAACCACTAGAGCAGCATTACCCTAGATACTTGGTAGATGAGAAGGCTGGCAAGGTCGATAGAAGTATATTGGATATACATTATGTTAATGTGTACTTTACTAGTACTCCTAGTAGCACCAGGGTATTGGATACCGGTTCGGTTGCTAAGTGTTAGTAACTCGAAATAAAAGCTACGGAATAAACGGAGACTAGCTAAAGGTGAGCTGACGATATATGTTGGAAGTGTTTCCAAGGTTGATATGATCAAGCATCGCACGCTCCCTCTACCACCGAGATTGGTGTTTGCGTTGAGCATAGACATGATTGGATTATGTCTATCGCAATACGGTTATTCATTTAAGGAGAATAATGGTTACTCTATTTTTGAATAATAACTTCAATGGTCTTGCACCTAAAGGAATGGTTTATTGAATCTCGGTCGTAGTGATACACATTTTCATGCCAAAAGATATAAGATAGTAATGATAGTACCACTTACTTATGGCACTGCCATGTAAGTCATAATGGTATAAAACGCATGAAGAAGCTCCATGTTGATGGATCTTTGGACTCACTCGTTTTTGAAAAGTTTGAGACATGCGAACCATGTCTATTGGTGTATATGCATGAAGAAACTCCATGCAAATGGATCGTTCGGACTCACTTGATTTTGAATCACTTGAGATATGCAAATCATACCACATGGGCAAGATGACTGAAAAGCCTCATTTTCAGTAAGATGGAACAAGATAGCAACTTGTTGGAAGTAACACATTTTGATGTGTGCAGTCGAATGAGTGCTGAGGCATGCAGTGAATATCATTATGTTCTTACTTCACAGATGATTCGAGTAAATGTTGAGTATATTTACTTGATGAAACACAAGTCTGAATTATTGAATGGTTCAAGTAATTTCAGAGTGAAGTAGCAGATCATTTGTGACAAGAGGATAAAATGTCTATGATATGATCATAGAGATGAATATCTGAGTTACGAGTTTTGGCACACAATTAAGACATTGTGGAAATTGTTTCGCAATTAATACCGCCTGGAACACCATAATGTGATGGTGTGTCCGAACATCATAGTTGCACCCTATTGGATATGGTGCGTACCATGATGTCTCTTATCGAATTACCACTATCGTTCATGGGTTAGGCATTAGAGACAACCACATTCACTTTAAATAGGGCACCACGTAATTCCGATGAGATGACACCGTATGAATTATGGTTTAGAGAAACCTAAGTTGTCGTTTCTTAAAAGTTTGGGGCTGCGACGCTTATATGAAAAAGTTTCAGGTTGATAAGCTCGAACCCAAAGCGGATAAAATGCATCTTCATAGGAAACCCAAAACAGTTGGATATACCTCCTAATTCAGATCCAAAAGCAATATGGATTGTTTCTAGAATCGGGTCCTTTCTCGAGGAAAAGTTTCTCTCGAAAGAATTGAGTGGGAGGATGGTGCAGACTTGATGAGGTTATTGAACCGTCTCTTCAACTAGTGTGTGACAGGGCACAGGGAGTTGTTCCTGTGGCACCTACACCAATTGAAGTGGAAGCTTATGATATTGATCATGAAACTTCGGATCAAGTCACTCCCAAACCTCGTAGGATGACAAGGATGCGTACTACTTCAGAGTGGTACGTAATCCTGTCTTGGAGGTCATGTTGCTAGACAACAATGAACCTACGAGCTATGGAGAAGCGATGGTGGGCCCGGATTCCGATAAATGGCTTGAGGCCATAAAATCCGAGAGAGGATCCATGTATGAAAACAAAGTGTAGACTTTGGCAGAACGGCTCGATGGTCGTAAGGCTAATGAGTACAGATGGATTTCAAAAGGAAGACGGACAATTATGGTAAATGTCACCATTAAGAAAGCTCGACTTGTCGTTAAGATGTTTTCCGACAAGTTCAAGGAGTTGACTACGATGAGATTTTCTCACTCGTAGCGATGCTAAGAGTCTGTTGGAATTATATTAGCGATTACTGCATTATTTATGAAATCTTGCAGATAGGATGTCAAAACATTGTTTCCTCGACGATTTTAATGAGGAAAGGTTGTATGTGATACAACCGGAAGGTTTTGTCAATCCCGAAAGATGCTAATAAGTATGCAAAGCTCCAGCAATCCTTCTAAGGACTGGAGTGAGCATCTCGGAGTTGGAATGTATGCTTTGATGATGATCAAAAATTTTGGGTTTGTACAAAGTTTATGAGAAACTTGTATTTCCAAAGAAGTGAGTGGGAGCACTATAGAATTTCTGATGAGTATATGTTGTTGACATATTGTTGATCAGAAATGACGTAGAATTTCTGGAAAGCATATAGGGTTATTTTGAAAGTGTTTTTCAATGGAAAGCCTGGATTAAGCTACTTGGACATTGAGCATCAAATCTATAAGGATAGATCAAAATGCTTAATAATACTTTCAAATGAGCACATACCTTGACATGATCTTGAAGGTGTTCAAGATGGACCAATCAAAGAAGGAGTTCTTGCCTGAGTTGTAAGGTACGAAGTTAAGACTTAAAGCTCGACCACGGCAGAATAGAGAGAAAGGACGAAGGTCGTCCCCTATGCTTAAGACGTAGGCTCTTCAGTATGCTATGCTGTGTACCGCACTTGAAGTGTGCCTTGCCATGAGTCAGTCAAGGGGTACAAGAGTGATCCAAGAATGGCTCACAGGACAGCGGTCAAAGTTATCCTTAGTAACTAGTGGACTAAGGAATTTTCTCGATTATGGAGGTGGTAAAAGAGTTCGTCGTAAAGGTTACGACGATGCAAGCTTGACACCTATCCGGATAGCTCTGAGTAGAGAGACCGGATACATATAATGGAGCAATAATTTAGAATAGCTCCAAGTAGAACAGTTGTTTGGAATAGCTCCAAATAGAGCGTGGTAGCTGCATCTAGGAGATGACATAGAGATTTGTAAAGCACACACGGATCTGAAAGGTTCAGACCCGTTGACTAAAACCTCTCTCACAAGCAACATGATCAAACATAAAACTCATTGAGTGTTAATCACATAGTGATGTGAACTAGACTACTGACTCTAGTAAACTCTTGGGTATTAGTCACATGGCGATGTGACCTGTAAGTGTTAATCACATGGCGATGTGAACTACATTATTGACTCTAGTGCAAGTGGGAGACTGTTGGAAATATGCCCTAGAGGCAATAATAAAAGTATTATTATTATATTTCCTTGTTCATGATAATTGTCTTTTATTCATGCTATAACTGTATTATCCGGAAATCGTAATACACGTGTGAATACATAGACCACAATATGTCCCTAGTGAGCCTCTAGTTGACTAGCTCGTTGTGATCAACAGATAGTCATGGTTTCCTGGCTATGGACATTGGATGTCGTTGATAACGGGATCACATCATTAGGAGAATGATGTGATGGACAATACCCAATCCTAAGACTAGCACAAAAGATCGTGTAGTTCATTTGCTAGAGCTTTGCCAATGTCAAGTATCTCTTCCTTCGACCATGAGAGCGTGTAACTCCTGGATACCGTAGGAGTGCTTTGGGTGTATCAAACGTCACAACGTAACTGGGTGACTATAAAGGTGCACTACAGGTATCTCCGAAAGTATCTATTGTTTTATGCGGATCGAGACTGGGATTTGTCACTCCGTGTAAACGGAGAGGTATCTCTGGGCCCACTCGGTAGGACATCATCATATGCGCAATGTGACCAAGGAGTTGATCACGGGATGATGTGTTACGGAACGAGTAAAGTGACTTGCCGGTAACGAGATTGAACAAGGTATTGGATACCGACGATCAAATCTCGGGCAAGTAACATACCGATAGACAAAGGGAATTGAATACGGGATTGATTAAGTCCTTGACATCGTGGTTCATCCGATGAGATCATCGTGGAACATGTGGGAGCCATCATGGGTATCCAGATCCCGCTGTTGGTTATTGACCGGAGAACGTCTCGGTCATGTCTACATGTCTCCCGAACCCGTATGGTCTACACACTTAAGGTTCGATGACGCTAGGGTTATAAAGGAAGTTTGTATGTGGTTACCGAATGTTGTTCGGAGTCCCGGATGAGATCCCGGACGTCACGAGGAGTTCTGGAATGGTCCGGAGGTAAAGATTTATATATGGGAAGTCCTATTTTGGCCACCGGAAAATGTTCGGGATTTTTCGGTATTGTACCGGGAAGGTTCTAGAAGGTTCCGGAGTGGGGCCCACCTGCATGGGGGGACCCACATGGACGTGGGTAGTGGGGGCAAGGCCCCACACCCCTGGTCAAGGCGCACCAAGATCCCCCCTTAGAAGGAATAAGATCATATCCCGAAGGGATAAGATCAAGATCCCTAAAAAGGGGGGATAACAATCGGTGGGGAAGGATGAGATTTCTTTCCTCCCACCTTGGCCAACGCCCCAATGAACTTGGAGGGCAAGAAACCAGCCCCTCCACCCCTATATATAGTGGGGAGGCGCATGGGAGCTGAACACGAAGTTCTGGCACAGCCCTACCTCTCTTCCTACTCCTCCTCTCCCATGGTGCTTGGCGAAGCCCTGCTGGATTGCCACGCTCCTCCACCACCACCACGCCGTTGTGCTGCTGTTGGATGGAGTCTTCCTCAACCTCTCCCTCTCTCCTTGCTGGATCAAGGCGTGGGAGACGTCACCGGGTTGTACGTGTGTTGAACGCGGAGGTGCTGTCCGTTCGGCACTAGGATCATCGGTGATTTGAATCACGACGAGTACGACTCCATCAACCCCGTTCACTTGAACGCTTCCGCTTAGCGATCTACAAGGGTATGTAGATGCACTCTCTTTCTACTCGTTGCTGGTCTCTTCATAGATAGATCTTGGTGACACGTAGGAAAATTTTGAATTTCTGCTATGTTCCCCAACACCTCCCCCTAGTCCAATTCGGACTAGGCCTTGGGGGGGCGCGCGGCCTGCCCTAGGCAGCCCCTCTCTCTTTCTCGTATGGCCCAATAAGGCCCAATACTTCTCCCCGGCGAATTCCCGTAACTCTCCGGTACTCCGAAAAATACCCGAATCACTCGGAACCTTTCCGAACTCCGAATATAGTCGTCCAATATATCGATCTTTACGTCTCGACCATTTCGAGACTCCTCGTCATGTCCCTGATCTCATCCGGGACTCCGAACTCCTTAGGTACATCAAAACTTATAAACTCATAATAAAACTGTCATCGAAACGTTAAGCGTGCGGACCCTACGGGTTCGAGAACTATATAGACATGACCTAAAACCATTCTCGGTCAATAACCAATAGCGGGACCTGGATGCCCATATTGGTTCCTACATATTCTACGAAGATCTTTATCGGTCAAACCGCATAACAACATACGTTGTTCCCTTTGTCATCGGTATGTTACTTGCCCGAGATTCGATCGTCGGTATCTCAATACCTAGTTCAATCTCGTTACCGGCAAGTCTCTTTACTCGTTCCGTAATACATCATCCCACAACTAACTCATTAGTTACAATGCTTGCAAGGCTTAAGTGATGTGCATTACCGAGAGGGCCCAGAGATACCTCTCCGACAATTGGAGTGACAAAACCTAATTTCGAAATACGCCAACCCAACATGTACCTTTGGAGACACCTGTAGTACTCCTTTATAATCACCCAGTTACGTTGTGACGTTTGGTAGCACCCAAAGTGTTCCTCCGGTAAACGGGAGTTGCAGAATCTCATAGTTATAGGAACATGTATAAGTCATGAAGAAAGCAATAGCAACATACTAAACGATCAAGTGCTAGGCTAACAGAATGGGTCATGTCAATCACATCATTCTCCTAATGATGTGATCCCGTTAATCAAATAACAACTCTTTTGTCCATGGCTAGGAAACATAACCATCTTTGATAAACGAGCTAGTCAAGTAGAGGTATACTAGTGACACTATGTTTGTCTATGTATTCACACATGTATTATGTTTCCGGTTAATACAATTCTAGCATGAATAATAAACATTTATCATGAAATAAGGAAATAAATAATAACTTTATTATTGCCTCTAGGGCATATTTCCTTCACCTCCCCCCCTGGCTCCTTTATATACGGGGGCGGGGGGCACCCCAAAGACACACAAGTTGATCTACGGATCGTTCCTTAGCCGTGTGCGGTGCCCCCTTCCACCATATTCCACCTCGGTCATATCATCGCAGAGTTTAGGCGAAGCCCTGCGCCGGTAGAACATCATCATCGTCACCACGCCGTCGTGCTGACCGAACTCATCTCCAGAGCTCGGCTGGATCGGAGGCCAGAGATCGTCATCGAGCTGAACGTGTGCTGAACTCGGAGGCTCCATACGTTCGGTGCTTGGATCGGTCGGATCGTGAAGACGTACGACTACATCAACCGCGTTGTGCTAACGCTTCCGCTTACGGTCTACGAGGGTACGTGGACGAACACTCTTCCCTCTCGTTGTTGTGCCATCACCATGATCTTGCATGTGCATAGGAATTTTTTTTGAAATTACTACGTTCCCCAACAGTGGCATCCGAGCCTAGGTTTTATGCGTTGTTGTTATATGCACGAGTAGAACACAAGTGAGTTGTGGGCGATACAAGTCATACTGCTTACCAGCATGTCATACTTTGGTTCGGCGGTATTGTGAGATGAAGCGGCCCGGACTGACATTACGCGTACGCTTACGTGAGACTGGTTTCACCGTTACGAGTACTCGTGCTTAAAGGTGGCTGGCGGGTGTCTGTCTCTCTCACTTTAGCTGAATTGAGTGTGGCTACGCCCGGTCCTTGCGAAGGTTAAAACAGCACCAACTTGACGAACTATCGTTGTGGTTTTTGATGCGTAGGTAAGAACGGTTCTTTCTAAGCCCGTAGCAGCCACGTAAAATTTGCAACAACAAAGTAGAGGACGTCTAACTTGTTTTTGCAGGGCATGTTGTGATGTGACATGGTCAAAACGTGATGCTATATTTTATTGTATGAGATGATCATGTTTTGTAACCGAAGTTATCGGCAACTGGCAGGAGCCATATGGTTGTCGCTTTATTGTATGAAATGCAAACGCCCTGTAATTGCTTTACTTTATCACTAAGCGGTAGCGATAGTCGTAGAAGCAATAGATGGCGTAAACGACAACGATGCTACGATGGAGATCAAGGTGTCGCGCCGGTGACGATGGTGATCACGATGGTGCTTCGGAGATGGAGATCACAAGCACAAGATGATGATGGCCATATCATATCACTTATATTGATTGCATGTGATGTTTATCCTTTATGCATCTTATCTTGCTTCGATTGACGGTAGCATTTTAAGATGATCTCTCACTAAAATTATCAAGAAGTGTTCTCCCTGAGTATCCACCGTTGCCAAAGTTCGTCGTGCCGAGACACCACGTGATGATCGGGTGTGATAAGCTCTACGTCCATCTACAACGGGTGCAAGCCAGTTTTGCACACGCAGAATACTCAGGTTAAACTTGACGAGCCTAGCATATGCAGATATGGCCTCGGAACACGGAGACCGAAAGGTCGAGCGTGAATCATATAGTAGATATGATCAACATAGTGATGTTCACCATTGAAAACTACTCCATCTCACGTGATTATCGGTTATGGTTTAGTTGATTTGGATCACGTGATCACTTAGATGACTAGAGAGATGTCTGTCTAAGTGGGAGTTCTTAAGTAATATGATTAATTGAACTTAAATTTATCATGAACTTAGTACCTGATAGTATCTTGCTTGTCTATGTTTGTTTGTAGATAGATGGCTCGTGCTGTTGTTCCGTTGAGTTTAATTGCGTTCCTTGAGAAAGCAAAGTTGAAAGATGATGGTAGCAATTACACGGACCGGGTCCGTAACCTGAGTATTATCCTCATTGCTGCACAGAAAAGTTACGTCCTAGAAGCACCGCTGGGTGCCAGGCCTGCTGCTGATGCAACTGATGACGTTAAGAACGTCTGGCAGAGCAAAGCTGATGACTACTCTATAGTTCAGTGTGCCATGCTTTACGGCTTAGAACCGGGTCTTCAACGATGTTTTGAACGTCATGGAGCATATGAGATGTTCCAAGAGTTGAAGTTAATATTTCAAGCAAATGCTCGGATTGAGAGATATGAAGTCTCCAATAAGTTCTATAGCTGCAAGATGGAGGAGAATAGTTCTGTCAGTGAACACATACTCAGAATGTCTGGGTATAATAATCACTTGATTCAACTGGGAGTTAATCTTCCTGATGATAGTGTCATTGACAGAATTCTCCAATCACTGCCACCAAGCTACAAGAGCTTTGTGATGAACTATAATATGCAAGGGATGAACAAGACTATTCCCGAGCTCTTCGCAATGCTAAAAGCCGCGGAGGTAGAAATCAAGAAGGAGCATCAAGTGTTGATGGTCAACAAGACCACTAGTTTCAAGAAAAAGGGCAAAGGGAAGAAGAAGGGGAACTTCAAAAAGAACGGCAAGCAAGTTGCTGCTCAAGGGAAGAAACCCAAGTCTGGACCTAAGCCTGAAACTGAGTGCTTCTACTGCAAGCAGACTGGTCACTGGAAGCGGAACTGCCCCAAGTATTTGGCGGATAAGAAGGATGGCAAAGTGAAGAAAGGTATATGTGATATACATGTTATTGATGTGTACCTAACTAGAGCTCGTAGTAGCACCTGGGTATTTGATACTGGTTCTGTTGCTAATATTTGCAACTCGAAACAGGGACTACGGAATAAGCGAGCACTGGCCAAGGACGAGGTGACGATGCGCGTGGGAAACGGTTCCAAAGCCGATGTGATCGTGGTCGGCACGCTACCTCTACATCTACCTTCGGGATTAGTTTTAGACCTGAATAATTGTTATTTGGTGCCAGCGTTGAGCATGAACATTATATCTGGATCTTGTTTAATGCGAGACGGTTATTCATTTAAATCAGAGAATAATGGTTGTTCTATTTATATGAGTAATATCTTTTATGGTCATGCACCCTTGAAGAGTGGTCTATTTTTATTGAATCTCGATAGTAGTGATACACATATTCATAATGTTGAAGCCAAAAGATGCAGAGTTGATAATGATAGTGCAACTTATTTGTGGCACTGCCGTTTAGGTCATATCGGTATAAAACGCATGAAGAAACTCCATACTGATGGACTTCTGGAATCACTTGATTATGAATCACTTGGTACTTGCGAACCGTGCCTCATGGGCAAGATGACTAAAACACCGTTCTCCGGAACTATGGAGAGAGCAACAGATTTTTTGGAAATCATACATACAGATGTATGTGGACTGATGAATGTTGAGGCTCGTGGCGGATATCGTTATTTTCTCACCTTCACAGATGATTTGAGCAGATATGGGTATATCTACTTAATGAAGCACAAGTCTGAAACATTTGAAAAGTTCAAAGAATTTCAGAGTGAAGTGGAAAATCATCGTAACAAGAAAATAAAGTTTCTACGATCTGATCGTGGAGGAGAATATTTGAGTTACGAGTTTGGTTTACATTTGAAACAATGCGGAATAGTCTCGCAACTCACGCCACCCGGAACACCACAACGAAATGGTGTGTCCGAACGTCGTAATCGTACTTTACTTGATATGGTGCGATCTATGATGTCTCTTACCGATTTACCGCTATCGTTTTGGGGTTATGCCTTAGAGACGGTCGCATTCACGTTAAATAGGGCACCATCAAAATCCGTTGAGACGACGCCTTATGAACTGTGGTTTGGCAAGAAACCAAAGTTGTCGTTTCTTAAAGTTTGGGGTTGCGATGCTTATGTGAAGAAACTTCAACCAGATAAGCTCGAACCCAAATCAGAGAAATGTGTCTTCATAGGATATCCAAAAGAGACTGTTGGATACACCTTCTATCACAGATCCGAAGGCAAGACATTCGTTGCTAAGAATGGATCCTTTCTAGAGAAGGAGTTTCTCTCGAAAGAAGTGAGTGGGAGGAAAGTAGAACTTGATGAGATAACTGTATCTACTCCCTTATTGGAAAGTAGTTCATCACGAGAACCGGTTCCTGTGACGACTACACCAATTAGTGAGGAAGCTAATGATATTGATCATGAAACTTTAGATCAAGTTTCTGCTGAACCTCGTAGGTCTACCAGAGTGAGATCCGCACCAAAGTGGTACGATAATCCTATTCTGGAAGTCATGTTACTTGACCATGATGAACCTACGAACTATGAGGAAGCGATGATGAGCCCAGATTCCGCAAAATGGCTAGAGGACATGAAATCTGAGATGGGATCCATGTATGAAAACAAAGTATGGACTTTGGTTGACTTGCCCGATGATCGGCAAGCCATTGAGAATAAATGGATCTTTAAGAAGAAGACTGACGCTGATGGTAATGTAACTATCTATAAAGCTCGACTTGTTGTGAAAGGTTTTCGACAAGTTCAAGGGGTTGACTACGATGAGACTTTCTCACCCGTAGCGATGCTTAAGTCTGTCCGAATCATGTTAGCTATTGCTGCATTTCATGATTATGAAATTTGGCAAATGGATGTCAAGACTGCATTCTTGAATGGATTTCTAGAAGAAGAGTTGTATATGATGCAGCCGGAAGGTTTTGTTGATCCAAAAGGTGCTAACAAAGTATGCAAGCTCCAGCGTTCCATTTATGGACTGGTGCAAGCATCTCGGAGTTGGAATAAACGCTTTGATAGTGTGATCAAAGCATATGGTTTTATACAGACTTTTGGAGAAGCCTGTATTTACAAGAAAGTGAGTGGGAGCTCTGTAGCATTTCTAGTTTTATATGTAGATGACATATTATTAATTGGAAATGATATAGAATTTCTAGATAGCATAAAGGGATACTTGAATAAAAGTTTTTCAATGAAAGACCTCGGTGAAGCTACTTACATATTGGGCATCAAGATCTATAGAGATAGATCAAGACGCTTAATAGGACTTTCACAAAGCACATACCTTGACAAAATTTTGAAAAAGTTCAAAATGGATCAGGCAAAGAAAGGATTCTTGCCTGTGCTACAAGGTGTGAAGTTGAGTCAAACTCAATGCCCGACCACAGCAGAAGATAGAGAGAAAATGAAAAATATTCCCTATGCTTCAGCCATAGGCTCTATCATGTATGCAATGCTGTGTACCAGACCTGACGTATGCTTAGCAATAAGCTTGGCAGGAAGGTACCAAAGTAATCCAGGAGTGGATCACTGGACAGCGGTCAAGAACATCCTGAAATACCTGAAAAGGACTAAGGATATGTTTCTCGTATATGGAGGTGACAAAGAGCTAGTCGTAAATGGTTACGTCGATGCAAGCTTTGACACTGATCCGGACGATTCTAAATCGCAAACTGGATACGTGTTTTTATTAAACGGTGGAGCTGTAAGTTGGTGCAGTTCTAAACAAAGCGTCGTGGCGGGATCTACATGTGAAGCAGAGTACATAGCTGCTTCTGAAGCAGCAAATGAAGGAGTCTGGATGAAGGAGTTCATTTCCGATCTAGGTGTCATACCTAGTGCATCGGGACCAATGAAGATCTTCTGTGACAATACTGGTGCAATTGCCTTGGCAAAGGAATCCAGATTTCACAAGAGAACCAAGCACATCAAGAGATGCTTCAATTCCATTCGGGACCAAGTCCAAGTGGGAGACATAGAGATTTGCAAGATACATACGGATCTGAATGTTGTGGACCCATTGACTAAGCCTCTCTCACGAGCAAAACATGATCAACACTAGGACTCCATGGGTGTCAGAATCATTACTATGTAATCTAGATTATTGACTCTAGTGCAAGTGGGAGACTGAAGGAAATATGCCCTAGAGGCAATAATAAAGTTATTATTTATTTCCTCATATCATGATAAATGTTTATTATTCATGCTAGAATTGTATTAACCGGAAACATGATACATGTGTGAATACATAGACAAAACTATAGTCACTAGTATGCCTCTACTTGACTAGCTCATTAATCAAAGATGGTTATGTTTCCTAACAATAGACATGTGTTGTCATTTGATTAGTGGGATCACATCATTAGGAGAATGATGTGATTGACATGACCCATTCCGTTAGCCTAGCACTTGATCGTTTAGTATACTGCTATTGCTTTCTTCATGACTTATACAAAGTTCCTGCAACTATGAGATTGTGCAACTCCCGTATACCGGAAGAACACTTTGTGTGCTACCAAACGTCACAACGTAACTGGATGATTATAAAGGTGCTCTACAGGTGTTTCCGAAGGTACATGTTGAGTTGGCATAATTCGAGATTAGGTTTTGTCACTCCGATTGTCGGAGAGGTATCTCTGGGCCCTCTCGGTAATACTCATCACCTAAGCCTTGCAAGCATGTAACTAATGAGTTAGTTATGAGATGATGTATTACGGAACGAGTAAAGAGACTTGCCGCTAACGAGATTGAACTAGGTATTGGATACCGACGATCAAATCTCGAGCAAGTAACATACCGATGACAAAGGGAACAAAGTATGTTGTTATGCGGTTTGACCCTAAAGATCTTTGTAGAATATGTAGGAACCAATATGGGCATCCAGGTCCCGCTATTGGTTATTGACCGAGAATGGTTTTAGGTCATGTCTACATAGTTCTCGAACCCGTAGGGTCCGCACGCTTAACGTTTCGATGACAATTTTATTATGAGTTTATAAGTTTTGATGTACCGAAGTTTGTTCGGAGTCCCGGATGTGATCACGGACATGACGAGGAGTCTCGGAATGGTCGAGACATAAAGATTGATATATTGGAAGCCTATATTTGGATATCGAAATGGTTCCGGGTGAAATCGGCATTTTACCGGAGTACCGGGAGGTTACCAGAACCCCCCGGGGGGTTAATGGGCCTACATGGGCCAAGAGGGAGAAGAGGGAAGGAGCCAGGAGGGGGCCGCGCGCCCCTCCCCCTCCTAGTCCGAATAGGACAAGGGAAGGGGAGCGGCGCCCCCCATTTCCTTCCCCTCTTCCTCCTCTTTCCCCCCTTCTCCTACTCCTACTTGGAAAAGGGGAGTCCTACTCCCGGTGGGAGTAGGACTCCCCCCTTGGTGCGCCCTCTAGGCCAGCCGCCTCCTCCCCCCTGGCTCCTTTATATACGGGGGCAGGGGGCACCCCAAAGACACACAAGTTGATCTACGGATCGTTCCTTAGCCGTGTGCGGTGCCCCCTTCCACCATATTCCACCTCGGTCATATCGTCGCAGAGTTTAGGCGAAGCCCTGCGCCGGTAGAACATCATCATCGTCACCACACCATTATGCTGATGGAACTCATCTCCGGAGCTTGGCTGGATCGGAGGCCGGAGATCGCCATCGAGCTGAACGTGTGCTGAACTCGGAGGCTCCGTACGTTCGGTGCTTGGATCGGTCGGATCGTGAAGATGTACGACTACATCAACCGCGTTGTGCTAACGCTTCCTCTTACGGTCTACGAGGGTACGTGGACGAACACTCTTCCCTCTCGTTGCTGTGCCATCACCATGATCTTGCGTGTGCGTAGGAATTTTTTTGAAATTACTACGTTCCCCAATAGTATTTGTGTTTGTTCAATGATGATTTCAACAAGTTGTTTACTTATTTCACTTGTTGTTTCTACTTTGTATATCCATACGAAGAAAAGGAACAGGTTACAATGGAAAAGGTTGAATGATCTTGTCTTTGTTTCATACAACCGGAAGAATATGCAATGGTTTCAAAAGAGGCGTGAGAAGGTGGGCGAGAATAGCTTTGAGGCTTTGGTCATTGAGGATTTTGATTGGGGCAATGAGTGGGTGGACCCATCACTATCACAACCTCAAGGTGCTCGAGGTTGTCCTGATGACAATCAAGACATTACATGGGAGGATGTTGATGTGGCTATTGGTGCATTGTCACAACCTAGCTAGTCATGCATTAGAGTGTTGCATCATGTTTACTCTTTCATCAGAAACTTGAAATGGGGATGACAGAACCCCCAGTCCCCTCTGAAACCAACTAGGGTTACTAAAATAATTTTTCAATGAACCTGAAATGCCCTTCTAAAATGCCCATCATTTTTGTCTTGGTTCAGAACCTCTGCCAAAAATGGTGCACATTTTCCTAGGCCATCCTAGGGTTTTTGAATTAAATCATAAATATTTGAATTTGGGCATTTAAAATAATATAAAATATTTAAATGCTCAAATATCTCCAAACTAAAATGTTTCATGTTGGAAATAATCCAACTATGGGCCAGGAATAGTTTGGTGATTTTTGAACTTGCCTAGGTATTTTATTTAATTCAACAAAGTTGCAGATATATTAAATAAAAACAGAAACAGAAATAAAAAAGGGGAAAACTTACCTGGGCTCCTCCACTGTGCGGCCCAGCCAGCTGGCCGGCCCAGCCAGCAGCCGGCCCAGCCCACCACTGCAGCCCTCCGTCGTCTTCCTCCCCTCGCCCCGAAGCTGCTGCGTGCTCGCGCGCGCACGGCCGCGCGGCCACCTCCTGCTTGCCGACGAGCTCCTGGCCGCGTGGACGACTCCCGCAGGCCGTCCCGATCCCCCCTGCTCTCTCTCACTCTCTCCCGACTCTTCCCTCCTCTCCCTCGCTCTCTCCCTCACGCGGTCGAGCACCACCGTCGCCGCCGTTCGCCATAGCAGCCATCTCCGACCACCCCTCGCTCCCCCGACTAGCTCAGGAGCTCCGCCTCGACTCCCTCTTCCTCCCCACCGCTCCACAGCTCCCCGAAAGCCCTGCATCGCCGCCACGTCGCCGTTCCCCTCTTCGGGCTCCGATCATCGTCGCCGTCGAATTCGTCGTCTCCAGCGCGTCCCCGAGCCCGCTAACCACCTCTGCAGCCCCGCGGTGAGCCCCCGGATCGTTTCCCCCTTCTCCCCTGGTCTCTCCCGACCTCTAGGCCCTAGCCCCACCTTGGCCGAGAGCTCCACGCCGCCGGCGATGTCGCCGTCGTGGCCACGGTCACCGTAGCACCCAACCGAGCGCACTATCGTGCTCCCCACCTCACCAGGAGCACGCAGCGCGCACTAACGCCTCCCCAAGCCCCCTGCAACGTCGATTCCGACCGCACCCGAACTCCGGCAGCCGCAGCCGAGCTCGCCGCCGTCAACTCCGGCCACCCCGAGCCCAACCACCACCACCAATAGTCGCGGCTCAACCTCAGCAACACGTAGATGCCTTCCGCCGTCCATTTGGTTGCCGGAATGGCAAAAAGCACTTTCGCCGCCGTCTCGGGCCTCGCCGGCGTCATGTCGCCGGTGGGGTTTGACCTGTCCGACCTGAGGTTTGACCCCCAGGGTCACTGACGCGTGGGCCCTGTCGGTCAGATGGTTAGATTAGCGCTAACCACTGTTAGTTAACCCCTGACACTGACCAGTGGGCCCCAGCACCACTAATTAATAATTAGAATTAATTTAACCCTGTTTAACCCCCCTGTCACTGACGTGTGGGCCCCACACGTCAGGTTTGACTCCAGCCAGCCGCAGTTGACCACTGACGTCATGCTGACGTCATGCTGGCGCAATAATTATAATTTCTGGATTTAATTTAAATCAGGAAATTCCAGAATATTATTTAAACTTCAAAAATTCATAACTTTTATTCTGTAACTCCAAATTGGACAAATTATATATGAAAAATGATCAGAAAAATCCAATCTATCCATCTGTACTATTTTCATGCATGATCAAACAAGTTAAATTGATGTTTTAAGCAGAACAAGGAAAAGCACTTTAAAAGGCCATATTTGAATTTGAAATTTGAATCCTTGATTCAAATTTGTTCAAACCCTTCTGGTTTTAGTTGCATTAGCCCAATACACTCATATTGCCATGTTTCATGCATGCATCATATTGTTGCACATTGTTTGGTGATGTTTGTGTATCGGTGCTCTCTGCGGCAGGTTCTGTCTCCGAGGAATACCGTGATTACCCTAACGAAGAACCGTATCAGTGCATCGAACCATCAGGCAAGCAACCAACCATTTGATCATATCGATACAATCCCATGTTCTCGCTCCTGCTCTCTTTTACTGCATTAAGACAACGCGATTCAAACTGCTGTGTGCTACGGTAGTTGAACCATTTCCTCTGCATGACCTGTCATTGCCACAGTAACTAGATGAAACTCACTAGCATGTGTAGGAGTTGATTGAGACATATGTATGTGTTGTTCCTACCTTGCTATGCCTGCTATGCTTAGAGTCGTGTCAGGTCTGGTTCATCTGGGTGATGGGCTAGAGTGAAATGATTATGTCGGTAATGAGAGTGGTGTGGTGAACACGATTTGGTAAAGGTATCGATGAGAGGCCATGTAGGAGTACATGGTGGGTTGTTTCATTGAAGCCGACCTTAAGCACTGAGATCTGTATGCGTGATTTAAGATACAGCTACTACCATGCATTGGGCCCTGAAATATGACCCCGCTCGACTTCTTATTCACCCTAGCTCTCTGTCCAGGAGTTGCAAGTAGTTTCTGGTGTTTGTAGCCTACTGGAGGCCGTGGACAGCGCTGACCGTAGGGGTGGGCTGTGATGCGGTAGGTACGTGGCCGGGTGTACCG
>NC_041393.1:611309437-611326875 GCF_002162155.2 Triticum dicoccoides | reverse complement strand
AACCTAGCTAGTCATGCATTAGAGTGTTGCATCATGTTTACTCTTTCATCAGAAACTTGAAATGGGGATGACAGAACCCCCAGTCCCCTCTGAAACCAACTAGGGTTACTAAAATAATTTTTCAATGAACCTGAAATGCCCTTCTAAAATGCCCATCATTTTTGTCTTGGTTCAGAACCTCTGCCAAAAATGGTGCACATTTTCCTAGGCCATCCTAGGGTTTTTGAATTAAATCATAAATATTTGAATTTGGGCATTTAAAATAATATAAAATATTTAAATGCTCAAATATCTCCAAACTAAAATGTTTCATGTTGGAAATAATCCAACTATGGGCCAGGAATAGTTTGGTGATTTTTGAACTTGCCTAGGTATTTTATTTAATTCAACAAAGTTGCAGATATATTAAATAAAAACAGAAACAGAAATAAAAAAGGGGAAAACTTACCTGGGCTCCTCCACTGTGCGGCCCAGCCAGCTGGCCGGCCCAGCCAGCAGCCGGCCCAGCCCACCACTGCAGCCCTCCGTCGTCTTCCTCCCCTCGCCCCGAAGCTGCTGCGTGCTCGCGCGCGCACGGCCGCGCGGCCACCTCCTGCTTGCCGACGAGCTCCTGGCCGCGTGGACGACTCCCGCAGGCCGTCCCGATCCCCCCTGCTCTCTCTCACTCTCTCCCGACTCTTCCCTCCTCTCCCTCGCTCTCTCCCTCACGCGGTCGAGCACCACCGTCGCCGCCGTTCGCCATAGCAGCCATCTCCGACCACCCCTCGCTCCCCCGACTAGCTCAGGAGCTCCGCCTCGACTCCCTCTTCCTCCCCACCGCTCCACAGCTCCCCGGAAGCCCTGCATCGCCGCCACGTCGCCGTTCCCCTCTTCGGACTCCGATCATCGTCGCCGTCGAATTCGTCGTCTCCAGCGCGTCCCCGAGCCCGCTAACCACCTCTGCAGCCCCGCGGTGAGCCCCCGGATCGTTTCCCCCTTCTCCCCTGGTCTCTCCCGACCTCTAGGCCCTAGCCCCACCTTGGCCGAGAGCTCCACGCCGCCGGCGATGTCGCCGTCGTGGCCACGGTCACCGTAGCACCCAACCGAGCGCACTATCGTGCTCCCCACCTCACCAGGAGCACGCAGCGCGCACTAACGCCTCCCCAAGCCCCCTGCAACGTTGATTCCGACCGCACCCGAACTCCGGCAGCCGCAGCCGAGCTCGCCGCCGTCAACTCCGGCCACCCCGAGCCCAACCACCACCACCAATAGTCGCGGCTCAACCTCAGCAACACGTAGATGCCTTCCGCCGTCCATTTGGTTGCCGGAATGGCAAAAAGCACTTTCGCCGCCGTCTCGGGCCTCGCCGGCGTCATGTCGCCGGTGGGGTTTGACCTGTCCGACCTGAGGTTTGACCCCCCAGGGTCACTGACGCGTGGGCCCTGTCGGACAGGTAGTTAGTTAGTACTAATTACCGTTAGTCAACCCCCCCCCTGACACTGACAGTGGGCCCCAGCGCCACTAATCCCTAATTAGGATTAATTTAAACCTGTTAAACCCCCCCTGTCACTGACGTGTGGCCCCCACACGTCAGGTTTGACTTCAGCCAGCCGCAGTTGACCACTGACGTCATGCTGACGTCATGCTGGCGCAATAATTATAATTTCTGGATTTAATTTAAATCAGGAAATTCCAGAATATTATTTAAACTTCAAAAATTCATAACTTTTATTCTGTAACTCCAAATTGGACAAATTATATATGAAAAATGATCAGAAAAATCCAATCTATCCATCTGTACTATTTTCATGCATGATCAAACAAGTTAAATTGATGTTTTAAGAAGAACAAGGAAAAGCACTTTAAAAAGGCCATATTTGAATTTGAAATTTGAATCCTTGATTCAAATTTGTTCAAACCCTTCTGGTTTTAGTTGCATTAGCCCAATACACTCATATTGCCATGTTTCATGCATGCATCATATTGTTGCACATTGTTTGGTGATGTTTGTGTATCGGTGCTCTCTGCGGCAGGTTCTGTCCCCGAGGAGTACCGTGATTACCCTAACGAAGAACCGTATCAGTGCATCGAACCATCAGGCAAGCAACCAACCATTTGATCATATCGATACAATCCCATGTTCTCGCTCCTGCTCTCTTTTACTGCATTAAGACAACGCGATTCAAACTGCTGTGTGCTACGGTAGTTGAACCCATTTCCTCTGCATGACCTGTCATTGCCACAGTAACTAGATGAAACCCACTAGCATGTGTAGGAGTTGCTTGAGCCATATGTATGTGTTGTTCCTACCTTGCTATGCCTGCTATGCTTAGAGTCGTGTCAGGTCTGGTTCATCTGGGTGATGGGCTGGAGTGAAATGATTATGTCGGTAATGGAAGTGGTGTGGTGAACACGATTTGGTAAAGGTATCGATGAAAGGCCATGTAGGAGTACATGGTGGGTTGTTTCATTGAAGCCGACCTTAAGCACTGAGATCTGTATGTGTGATTTAAGAATCAGCTACTACCATGCATTGGGCCCGAAACCAATGGACCCTCTCGGCTTCTTATTCACCCTAGTTCTCCGTCCAGGAGTTGCAAGTAGTTTCTGGTGTTTGTAGCCTACTGGAGGCCGTGGACAGCGCTGACCGTAGGGGTGGGCTATGATGCGGTAGGTACGTGGCCGGGTGTACCGAATACCCGTTAGGTATCTCGGGAACCCTGTTCACATCGTTCGGGGCCGTATGGGAAACCTCGGCCGGACTCCCTGCGGATGGAACCTGGATAGGCGATAAACCTGGACTGGAGGCTTAGGTGATTAGGTAGGTCGTGGCCGACACCCACGTTGGGCTTCCGCTTGAAGGTTGCCGAGTACATGTCGTGTAAACGACGGTAAGTGGTGAGAGCGTGTATGAAGGAGTACACCCCTGCAGGGTTAACATGATCTATTTGAATAGCCGCGTCCGCGGTAAAGGACTACTTGGTTGCCTATACAGTTCATAGACAAGTAAATGGAAACTACTAAAAGCCTCAAGATAAGTGTGAGTGCCGAGGATGGCTCTTCCGTAGGAAGACGGAGGTGGAGCCTCGGTAGTGTATTGAAGTGGTGAGTAGTGGACTCGTGTGCGCAAAACCATTTCAAGTTGGAGTATCGTAGGATAGCCTAGCCAAGAGTCAAAGCTGGCTTGCTGCAATAACTCCACCAACCCTTCTTGATACTATGCATGTATGTAGGATCTGATGTAAGTCTTGCTGAGTACCTTTGTACTCATGTTGCTATAATCTACATTTTTACAGAAGACGCTGCAACCCCTTCTGATGGGTTCTATGTAGACGTTGACATCAACGAGTAGGCTAAAGACCCAGGTGGTGACCCTGAGCTTGTGAAGGACCACGTAGTATAGCTAGGCTTCCCAAAGTCTCTTTTTTTACTAGTTGTCTGTACTCAGACAAGTTACTTCCGCTGCTGGTTTGTATGACTGTATGACTTGTATGTGGGGTCGTGAGACCCGTACCTTTGTGTATGTTATGTATGGCTCGCTGAGCCTTAAATAAAGTACTTGTGTCGTAGAGTCATGTTGTGATGCTTCGTTGTATTTGCACATATCGAGCATATTGTGTGTATGATTGAAATGCTTGGTATGTGTGGGATCTGACTATCTAGTTGTTTATCTTTAGTAGCCTCTCTTACCGGGAAATGTCTCCTAGTGTTGCCGCTGAGCCATGGTAGCTTGCTACTGCTCTGGAACACTTAGGCTGGCCGGCATGTGTCCTTCTTCGTTCCTGTGTTTGTCCCTTCGGGGAAATGTCACGCTTTGAGTACCGGAGTCCTGTTAGCCCGCTACAGCCCGGTTTACCGGAGTCCTGCTAGCCCAGTGCTACAGCCCGGACCCACTTGCTGATGACCGACACGTTCGAGGCTGGGTCATGGATGCCTGTCCCTGTAAGTCTGTGCCACTTTGGGTTTACGACTAGTCATGTCAGCCCGGGCTCTTTATCATATGGATGCTAGCGACACTATCATATACGTGAGCCAAAAGGCGCAAACGGTCCCGGGAAAAGGTAAGACGACACCCGTGGGGATACCGTGCGTGAGGCCGCAAAGTGATATGAGGTGTTACCAGCTAGATCGATGTGACATCGAGTCGGGGTCCTGACATGCATCTTCAAACCTTCGAGGCCGCAATCTGCATAGGACAGCAACTACAGTTCGTAGGGGCCAGACAATGCAACACTATGCACGCAAGAGACCTACTACAACATGACCTACAGTTCCTGAAGAAGATGAGGCAGAGGAGGGCTTGGAGCAAGAACAACACTCAAGTATGCCCAATGCGGAGGGGGAGGATTCAGACTACGTTGAGGATGATGATGATGATGTGAGCAATGACGATCAAGAGCCAACTCATGTTGACCAAGATGGTGAAGACAGCACCAATGCCAATGAGTTTGATGATGATGACTTTTGATTGAGACTTTGTGAGTGGAGAGACATGAGAGAGCTGAGTTGGCCACCTTTATCCCTTTTGCTATGCTGGAATTATCTATTATTCTGTTTGTCTTATGATGTGGACCTTTCACCTTTGTTATGTGGACTACTGGACTTGTGTCATTTGAATTGGTTAATGGTTATGTAATATGTATGGCATGCATTGCAGATTGCAGTTGCACTCATACTTGCTATCTTTCTTTCCACTTTTGCTCGCTGCCTCAACTTTATTTCTATTTTTTGTGGAATGTGCACTGGTAAGTGATACATTATTCTAAAATATTTGTTCATGACTTCATGTTGATGCAGAATTCTGCTGGGGAGAAAAGCAAATGCAAAGAGGATGGGAATGGATGCTATATGGGCTCTACAACAATCAGTTGCAAGGTGTGTATGGCTGTATGCCTAGTTGCTTAATGCCTAATTGCCTACCAATTTCTACTTAATTCTGTTGCTTACAAGTCTCTAAGGCGTCGCCTCGCCTTATGCCTTACCGCTTAGGCAGTGAGGCGCCCCCCCAGCGCCTCGCCTCGCCTTACCGCCTTAAAAACATAGATCTTCATAATGCAAAGTAACATAGTGCTAGTGTCATAGATGACTTCATTAATTAACTTGTAGACTCATCCTTTCTCGGGAAGCGCTGTGTTACAGTAACATATTATGTTACTCTAAACACCTCTCTCCTCATTAACTACATGTCACATAAGCAATGACTAGCCTTATGATACTCCCATTATGACCAGCCTCATGGACACATGACGGCGGCGGCGGCAACTACTCCTAATCTCACGCACGTAAACGCCAATCATGGACTGGAGAAAGCAGTTAGGCAGCTCTAGGAGATAAGATCGGAGGCTTCTCCGTAATATGGACGCTACTGGGCTTTTTTCTATGGGCTTTTGTGAACTTTTCTTATTGCATACACGAGAGATAGGGGGCAAAGTATGCATGTACGTATTATTTGTCGCTCGTTGTTCACAACTGTTATGAGTGTCGGTCGATGGTTGGGGAGGGGGAAGGGGGCTGGCCCCTGCTTGTCCCCTAGCTCCGCCACTACTTATTAGGATTCGTTGCACAACATATCACTACTGCAAGAATGCCTACCTGTGGTGGACGAGGCTCTCAGAGGTGCCCACCACTCATCTCGTGCCACTGGTCACATGGCATTAGTGGTGGGCGCCACTTGTAGTATATCTGTAGTGGCGAATGGTCATTACTGTGGCGGGCATTGCTTGGCACCCACCACAACTATATGTCCTGTCAGTGGGTGGCACTTTTAGTTGCCCGCCACAAGTAAAATACGAGGCACTAAAAGTAGATGTTGTAAATGTATGCATTGCAATAGATGTATGCTAGAGTAGCAGCAACACATTTTACCATAATACTAATCCAAATTGCAATAGATATATGCATGAAAGTACAATTCACATAACATCATCATAAATAAGTACACAGCCTTCTCAGCAAAGCCTTGCATGTTACATACATATACGACCTCATGGTATCAACAACACCATGATGACAATAAAATGGATAAAGATCAAATTCTTTAGTCATCCACTCATCTGGACGTTCTTGCAAAATTCATGGTTGCTCTTCTCTGTGAGAACGAAGTTGGAGTAATGATCCTCTGCTTCTTTTTAGTCTTATATCCTTTATAGTTGTTGTTCTTGTAACCGTCCACTTATTCCTTGCATTTCTCCCATGGATCGTAGACTACTGGAATTTTTCCCAAGTATACCACATACCACTTCATCTCTGAAGATAAATAAACTATAACAATCTTCATAGCAACATAGATATTACGTTCATAAGCATCGATCATACATATCACATAAAGGCGGTGCACAAGTAGTTCAAAAGCAAAAGTTCAGCTTCGTCATAGCAACACAGTCATTAAGTTCACAAGCATCGATCATGTAGATCACGTAAAGGCAGTGCGCAAGTAGTTCACAAGCAAAAGTTCAACTCCGTCATGAGCCCTTCTCACCTCCAAACATCTTCGTGATCTCGGCTAGGGCGGTCCTCGCAGCTGCGACAGCTACTCGAGCACTCTCGACGGCCGCTCTCACACTCTTAGGTTGTTGAGGTTTGGTTACGAAAACTGGAATTGAATTCTCTCGCAAAGACTTGGTAGAGCCTCTGTCGTAGTAAGCATCCTCTGGGTCACCCCTTGGGGAAAGGGCAGGGAAACTTCGCTATTCAAACCGAATCTCAAAGGTCATCAACCACCCTTGGAGACTTTGCTGCTCCAATTGAGAATTTTATGCATGCATCAATTTGTACAACTTGATCACCCTTAGGGAAAGGGCAGGGAAACTTTGCTATTCAAACTAAATCTCAAAGGTCATCAACCACCCTTGGAGACTTTGCTGCTCCAATTGAGAACTTTATGCATATGCATCAATTTGTACAACTTGATGTCGCTGCCGAGGTCAAGATGGTAGGTCCACTTACCCGCTTTAGTTTTTTTCGCGTGGGTCATCACCTCTTATGATACCATCTATTTCTGTATTTAGGCTTGGGTGGGTCGTCAACGCTTACGTATGCTCCCTACTTCCGGTTTCAACATAATTAGCCTCTGTTTGGTATTTATAATTATTGGTTAGCGATCCTGTTAGCCGCATCTTATATTTTCATAGATTGAGGGGACTTAATCTCCGTACTACCCTTCAATGCAGAGCACTTCCGTCCATTCCTTCTTTTAACACCAACATGAGACTTTTTTTAATATATTTTCCTATGTAACCATACAATGGGTTCATTCATTTCCTAATAAGGCTAAACTGGATCACTCACCCTACGAGTGTTTATTGGTCTTCTATGCAGCTTATTAATTTTAACTCGCAGCCATATTTATATTGACGGGCTTAGGTCTAACGGAGCAAGGTGGTACTCCCTCCGTTCGGAAATACTTGTCATCAAAATGAATAAAAAGGAATGTATCTAGATGTATTTTAGTTCTAGATACATCCCTTTTTGTCTATTTTGATGACAAGTATTTTCGGACGGAGGGAGTACTATTTAAGTAGTTGTGCAAATCCTTTTGAAACAAGACCCATGAACTAGCTTAGCTGTAGCGAACCTTTACGATTGGAGGGTAGGTCAGGGGTTCGGCACAAAGGACAACATGCTAACATTTTTAGTGGACTCCGGGTTGACTCTTGATTTGCCATAAAATTTTAGGACGGACCAAGTATATCACCTCCTTTATTAGTAGAATAGAAAAAAATATATAGATTGGTTTTTTATCCAAGACACCATCGGAAGGAGTAATTTTTTTCGGGATAGTAATTTTTTTAAATAAGACACCATCAAAAGGAGTTTCTTTTGGACTGCCACCAGAAGGAGTTGAAAACGGAGAGGTTGGCCGCCGGCCTTGGCTACCAAAACCAATTTTTTTTTCAGGCAAGGCTACCAAAATCAAAGAGACCTCCTCGTTGGCGCCTTCAGCGCCACAACGAGGAACTGGCGCCCACGTGCGCCCCCTTCATGGGCCGGCCCATTAACCCGTCGTGCCCTCGCTTCCCTCCCGCTCGCCTTCATTCGCTCGATCAAACGATCTTGCATTTGTTTTTTGGGCTGTATTTGTGCTGTCCGTTCAGGAAAAGAAAACAAATCATCGATTTACAAAAAAAAGTTCACGAATTTGAAAAAAAGTTCATCAAATTTCAAAAAACAGTTCATTGGCTTAAAAAAAGCTCATCGAATTGAAAAAAGTTCATCAATTTTTTTAAAAGTTTATCGACTTAAAAATGAGTTCATCGAATTTAAAAAAAGTTCATCGCATTTGCAAAAAAGTTGGCCGAATTAGAAAAAAGTTCATCGAATTTGAAGAAAAGTTCACTGCATTTGAAAAAATTCGTGAAAATTGGGCAAAAGTTCATCGAAATTGGACAAAAGTTCATCAAACTTGAAAAATAGTTCATCAAATTTTGGAAAAAGTTCATCAAAGTTGAAAAAAAGTTCATGAAATCCGGTGAACTTTACGAATTAGAAAAAAAAGACAAAGAAAGAAAAGAAAGAACAAAAGATATCACAAAATGTTGAGTGGTGGGGTGGTTATCACGTTGGACGCTGAACCCCTATGGCACGGGTTCAAATCCTCCCAGGCATGTCTTTTTTGCATCAGTTTAGAAAAGAAAAAAGGGAATGTGGGCCGGCTCGCGTCCCGCAGGGGGGGATGCGCCCTGTACCATTAACACGGGAGCTCCTATACAGCGCTGTAAGCACCGACTCAACCTTACTATATAGACAACTTATTATGCTTATTATTTTATGATGAAATGAAACGAAAAAAAAGAAAAATGAATGCACAATATAAAAAACGTGAATTTCAAAGAAAGTTCATAAAATTGAAAATGTTTGTACAAACTGAAAAAAATTGTGAATTTGAGAGAACTTCAATTTTTTTAAAAAGTTCACAAAATTTAGGATAAAGTTCATGAAATTTCGAAAAAAGTTCACAATTTTTGAAAAAGTTCATCGATTTTGAAAATAGTTCACCGATTTTGAACAAAAAGAAAAAAGGGAATGTGGGCCGGCTCGCGTCCCGCAGGGGGGTATGCGCCCTGTACCTTAACACGGGAGCTCCTATACAGCGCTGTAAGCACCGATTCAACCTTACTATATACACAACTTATTTGAGAGAACTTCACAAAATTTGAAAAAGTTCACAAAATTTAAGATAAAGTTCATGAAATTTCGAAAAAAGTTCACAATTTTTGAAAAAGTTCATCGATTTTAAAAATAGTTCACCGATTTTGAACAAAAAGTTCACCAACTTAAAAAAGTTCATCGATTTTGAATAAAAAATTCATCAAATTTGAAAAAACAGTTCACTGATTTTGAAAAAAGTTCGTTGATTTTAAAAAGAGTTCATCAACTTAGAAAAGGTTCATCAAAAATGGAAAAAAGTTCATCAAAATTGAAAAAAAGTTCATTGATTTTGAGAAAAAGCTCGTTGATTTTGAAAAAAAAGTGCATGAAAATTGAAAAAAAGGATCATCCAATTTGAAAAAGTTCATCGAATTTCAGAAAAGTTCATCGAATTCAAAGTGATGCAAGGGGAACGTGGTCGTACAAAAAGGAAAAAAACAGAAAACAAAAGAGGAAAAAGGAAAAAAGGAAGCAAGAGAGAATAAAAGAGGGGAAACGTTGTAACTGTTCAGGATCAGCAGCGTGGTTGGGTGGTAACGGAAGGTTGTAGCGACGAGCGAGGTCCCAGGTTCGATTCGCAACCTGCTGCATAATATTTTAGCGTTCTAAAAACATAGAATAAAAAACCACAGGCACCCCTACATTCGCAACCCATCACGGAGCGCTGCAGGCGCCAGTTTGCGAAATGCACACAAACGGGCGCCTGCAGCGCTAAATAGGAAATGCCCATTAACACTGTATTCGGCGCCGAGGGCGCCAAATAGGATTCGGGAAATCAAATACTAAAACCGAGTGCGTGGGAGTGGAAGCAGCAGTCGGGCCGTATCCTCTCCTTGGAACATAAAAGTGGGAAAATGGAAGAGGCCTGTTGGCCCAAGGTGCGAGGGGGAAGGAAGGAAAAAGAAAAAGAAGGAAACTAGACAGAGACGGACCGGACTCCGTGCGGGCAATTGAACCCGGGAAGCACAAATCTAAATTGAGGATTTAGTAGGCCTGATCGGTCCACCAATGTTGTTCCGTGCTATCATCGGTCTATTTATCTGTCCATATCTATATCTATGTAACTAATCCTACACTCATCTATGTTATGGATTCACCGCGCTATATATCTTCATGATGATGTGATCTTGTTATATTAAGCTGTGTTGTGACCTTGTATATATGTTAAGTTTAGCACTGATTATCCAATGCATGTGTGTTATACTGTGTGTTAATTTGCAGTAGCAGACTCTGAGGAGGACAGTTTTGATGATGATGATGAACCAATCTCGAAAGCTGAGTTTGCAGCCTTTTCTGAGGAGGAGAAGGCCAAGCACGAGAAGTTCTTGCTTGAAAGGGTTTTCCCGAGACTCAAGAATGCCTTGGCTATCCAGAGGCTTATGCAAGGACAATGCCAAGGTTGAAACTGTTCTCGAATCCAACCGATATGATCGAGGATTTACTAGGCCTGACAGATGTTGAACTCTGAGGGCAATATAATTTGGACAAAAATAGCTGCTCATACTGTCAAATTTTAGGTATTAGTTTTGACTATTCAGAACATCGTTGACAAACCATTTTATCCTTTATGTGCCTTGCGAAGGACATTGGCTTTAAAATTCAAAATCAGCATTAGTTTACAACTGTAGCAAACGGCCATCAGTGGTTCCAACTTCCAAGATAGCATAGTATGACATACTCAAAACTTTTTTTTTAGTTTCCAATCTAGCGTGGGAAGGTTAGCTCTTCTCATTCAAGTAGATATGAAACATTTGGTCACATCCACGTCTAATTTACTTGCACCAAAAGCACAAATATTAGTAATCCAATGATCACCTATTTATTGGCAGTAATCAGAAAGCTTACTCCATTGACTAGACACTTCCAATTTTGGTCATGAACATCTGGCTTGTGCCCAAAATTAAATAGAACCTTTTAAGTATTAATGACTGACTTCAAACCAGTTAAATTGTTGCTGATAATAAATGAACATGTCAAGAACTGAGTGTCGCTCAGTTGGCTAGTAGCCTCTGCGCTCAGCACACACGGGTTCAAGGCCTCCCTGCAGTGCTTGGTACCTCTTCTAATAAGATGCCACAGGTGCTAGTGCGGTCGTGCCTATTGATAACATCATACTATTGGCTTGAAAATATCACTAATATAGAGTTTTAAGTTGTTTGATAATTGAACAGATCTGCAATCATATAGTCAATTCTAGCTTTTCAAATTTTGCTTTATTCTATTCCTCTGCAAGCCTACACGGGCATGGCATAGAGTGAATTGCAACAAAGAAATGAACATGAAGGCAGTCAATAGATCAATCTACAGAAGGTATTAGACTTCAAATGGTGCTATGGGTGCTTATATCCAGCTAGGTTCCTGGGCAGAATCATCCCAGGCTATCTTTTAGGCATGAACGACTACACCCTTTTTTATCTCCAGCCAAACTGTGACTGATAGCATATCAACACTTACATAACAGTGATATTGGCTTGAAAACACAGTACTAGATTATACTGTAGTATTAATGAATCAACAACATATGGCCAGTTCTAGCTCTTCTAACTAAGATTCTGCCAGCTTGCATGCTCATGATGTACAATGCATTGCAACAAATAAATCAGCATTAAGAGCGTCACGAAATCAATCTGCAAGAAGGAATAGAAGGCCATGCGGGGCAGACATTACTCAGCACTAGAATAACCTACTTTAGTTCAAATTTGGCAAGATGAGATAAGACATAAAAATATGGAAACGCTATTTGGTGAATGTTAGATATATGACACTACCTAGCGGCCCAAATCGGCGGAGCGAGGTTGGTGCCATGTCAGGTTCCCAGTTAGTCTTCGTTGTGACCAACTCCGTGGCGAACACGACTATTTTTATTGTCCCCCACAAAAATTCCAACCAGAGGGGCGCGGAGGGGGACCTCATATTACATGTCCTACGTGGAGAATAGAGAAGAAACACGTGGCCCCCTTCCACGCGCTAGTTTTGAGCTGGCGCATATGCGTGACGATGCTCCATTGTTTCTTTTTTGTTTTGTTTTTTTCCTTGTAAAAATGTTTGGGATTTTCCCAAAATAAATGTTTCAAAGTTGAATTTTTTTTCCAAAATTTGAAAATATTCCTGGATTATTAAAACTTTTATGAATTCGACAAAACTAATCTTATTTTAGTAAGTCACAAATTTTAAAATGCATCGAGTTTTAAAAATCTTCTTGCATTTCAAAAATTGTTAATAAATTTGATTAAAATGTTCACGATTTGGGAAAAAAATGTGTCAAATGGAGAATTGTTCCTGAATTCAAAAAATGTTCATAACTTTATATGTTTTTCAGAAATTACAGCAATTGTTCCCAAAATGTCAAAAAATGTTTGATGTTGAAAAAAAATCACGAATTTAAAAAACGATTAAAAAATTATGCCAATTTTGAAAATGTTCTTGAATTCCAAAAAGGTCCACAAATTAAAAGAATATTTCTGAAATTCTTAAAGTGTTCTCCAATTAAAAAAAATGTTTCCAAATTTCAAAAAACTTTTAGAATATAAAACAAAAAATAAAAATGAAGAAGAAAAAGAAATGAAAAAATAAAAAAAGAAAAAGAGAAGAGGAAAAAAGAAAATGACAAAAAGGAAAAATAAAGAAATGCCAATCCTAGGAAGGTCCTAGCCGAAACCCGTTGTGCAGGCAAGCCCTGAATGGGGCGGCCCATTTTCCACAAGGGCGCTCACGTGTCGCCCACAAGAGGTGCGTGTTTCATCTCTACCACCCATTGTACGCTGGGAATAGGATCCACCGCGTGGATGGTGGGGACCGAACCCACGACCTCTTAAGCAATAATAGGGCGTTCACCACTTCGATTAAAGATGCCTTTTTTTAAACTAGTATGACAAAAGTTGTCTTGTGAACAATGCAAGGAAAGCTGCAATATATGCTTTGAAGGTTCTTTTAAATTCGTTATTCATTTGATTTATTTTTTTCTAAAAATCCGGATTTGTTTTTCCTTTTTGAAATGACAAAATCTCCAATTTTCAAGGGGATTTTTTTCTTTTAAACTTGCCATGTGCATTTTAATTTTAGGTAGCATGACAATTTCTTTTTCTTTTAAAACCATGACTCTTTTTGGTCTTCCCAAACAGGGCATTCTCAGATGGCATTTTAATAATCTAGAGAATGACATTTTAATAATTAATAACATGACATTTTGATTAATAAGAGTATGGTAGTTTTATTAGATAAGAGCATGGCATTTTAACAATCAATAACGTGACATTTTTCTTAATAATAGGATGGCAGATTTATTAGTTAAGAGCATGGCATTTTAATAATAAAAACATGACATTTTACTAATAATAGGATTACAGTTTTATTATTAAGATCATGCCATTTAATTAGTCAATAACATGACATTTTTATTTTTAATATGATGTCAAATTTTATTTTATATGGCATGTCAAAAATTACTTTTTTGACCATAAAAATTCTTGGGTGTGATTTTTTTTTTATGTTTTTGGAAAAAAGTATGCTAGAATCTAATTGGGGGCTTATCCGGATAAATATGGTTTTTTTTATCTAGAAGATGACCATTTTGTAAGTTTAGCATGGCAATTTTATTTTATTTTCTGGATCACACGACCCTTCTTTTACTTTTTCATCATACTCATTGTAAATTCCTAAACTAGAGAAACTAAAGTTTTATAAAGTAGCATGACATTTTTCGTAATTCAGATCATGGCAATTAGGGTCATTTTTTTTTATTGATGACATGTTTTTCTTTCCAAAAATAATGTTCACTGGGCCTATGGGCCAGAGTGAATGAATCGCTGGATGGGCAACCCACGCTAGCGAACTGCCCAAAGCCCAGTTCCTATTTGGCACCTTAAGATCCAGTTATAGGCTATTTTGTTAACTGGAGCACACACCCTCAAATTATTAATTGTGGAGTACCCCTTTCAAAGATCACTTCCACTTCCCCATGTTGCCCTAGAGTTTTCCCTTTTTTCGTAGATATGTTTATTCAAAATGTTTTATCACTTAAACCGTGCATCCAAATCTCGAACCGTTTTCACCCTGGGATTCCTCGCGTTGAGGTCTTCGAAACTAGATTCCTGTTGATAGGTTTTGATGAATCCTTTTTTCATTAAAAAGCCAGACGAAAAAACCACACTGGGAGCACGTCTTTTTTCTTTTCCGAAATCCTTTTTCGACTCTCGCGGAAGCAAAATCGCGCTTCTCGTGGAAGCAATAAAAAAAGAAAACACAATTTTTTTCATTTCCGAGAGGCACGGCCGTGCCTCTCGTGGAAGCAAAACCATGACTCCCACAGAAAAAAAAGAGAAAACACATTTTTTTCGTTTCCGAGAGACACGGCCGTGCCTCTTATGGAAGGAAAACCATCCCTCGCGCGAAAGCAAAACCGTGTCTCACGCGGTAGAAAAAAAAGAAAACATTTATTCCGTTTTCGAGAAGCACGACCGCGAAAGCAAAACCGTGCCTCTCGTAGAAGCAAAATTATGCCTCTCGCGAAAGAAAAGAAAGAAAGAAAGAAAAAAAACAAGTTTTTTCGCGAAAAAAGTGTGATTTTTTTGTCGAATGCTAAGAAAGACCGGTGAAAAACCGAAAAAACAAAAAAACAGAGAAAAACCATCTAAAAAGTCGAATACGCGTGCGAAAAATAAAAACAAAATCCAGAGGGAGCGCCCAGAGCGCGACACGTGGTGGCGGCTGAGAGCGCGCCAACTGGCACCCTGTTACCCCATCCCAAGTGACCCTTAGGGAGCCTCCTGAATAAGCGCTCCTCAATTAGTTGCTCATCACACACCGTCTACACCACTTGGTAGACGCCGGCCCATGTAAGTTTTTCTTTTGTTGTATGTTCCATTGGTTTTTTCGGGTTGTTTTCTTTCTGTTTTCAGTGCAGGTTTTTCTAGATATTTTTTAAGTTTTCAATCATTTTATATTTTCTTTTCATTTTTTCATTTCTAATTTTATTCTGTTATTGCTTTATTTTCCTCTTTTCTTTTTCATTTTCATTTTTCATGAAAATTTTCAATTATTGTGAACTTTCCCTAAATTTGTGAACTATTTTATCTCAAATACCTGTTTTTTAAAAAAAATTCTTAAATATTTATGAACTTCTTCCTGAAGAGAAATTTTCAGATGTCTTGAAGGAACCAAAGATCTTGGTTCGTTCTTTCAGAAAAATCAAGAAAAGACCATGGTAGGATATTGTGATGCTAGATATCTCTATCCGATCCGCATAATGCCAGATCACAGAGTAGTTTACTCTTCTTGAATAGAGGTACAACCTTTTCTTGGAAGTCGACAAAATAAACTTTGATGGCAGCGTCCACAAATCATTCTGAAATTATTGCTTTGTATGAAGCATCACATGATTTTGTATGGTATTACATAATGATGAACTATGTTCAAAGTTCAAGTGGAATTGGTTAGCTGGACTGCTACATGTATTACACAAATGCAAACATGTTATATAAAGAGTAATATTGCAAAGCATATTGCTCTAAACTATTTTATCCCCACGAGTTGCAGAAAACTGGGGGGATAAATATTTTTGCAACAGTTTTTGCTAAGTCTCAGCTAATTGAGACTTCGTTATGTCTCAGTCGATACTATATTCCTTTGATCTTGCATGGAGATTTGTACAAAAAGTTTATTTTCAATTTTTTTCCTTTTTCTTCTTATATACTATACTATACTATACTATACTATATCACTTGACTGAGACTTGGTTACATCTTAGTCGTCTGAGACCTAGCCGCACCCTTTTTACAAACGAAATCATGTGACATCTCGCTTATTTGTGTACAAAGTCCTTACTAAGTTCTTTATTTGAGAAATATATTAGTGAAATTGGTATCAAACAACTTTGGAACTTGTAAAAGTCCTGAGGGAGTGACCCCAGAATTATAATTTGTTCGTGATCTTTGGATCTTTAATGTTGCACTCTTTTTCTTTATGATTTTTTTTGTTTCTCATGGAGGGTTTTTAACGAGGTAATAATAATACAAGAATTGTGATATGTCAGTTCCTCCTTATTTTTCACAAGATTTTCTAGAAAGAGTTTTTTATGGCATATTAAGTATATCTTCTCATATTTTTCTCCGGGTTTTTGGAGCAGCTTTTTTTAATGATGAAAATAGATGGACAAGCATAGATTAGGTGGATGTTTGGAAAGTGCATGTTAATTAAAGGAAAATCTACCATGTGTTATTATCTCCAGAGAGATGCATCCCTTCCCCATTTCTAAAGCAACGGACGCATCCCTTCGTGCACGTCGCTTAGAACCATTGCATCTAGGCCATGCACCCCTCCGGAGGGTGTATGTACATGTACTCATCATTATCAGTAACACGATATCATTATTATTTCATATTGTTTCTTTACAATAAGGACTTAGAACAACCAGGATTTAGAATTTGTGTGTGTGTTTTTTTTTGCGAATAGAATTTGTGTGTTATATTTATGTGAAATGCAATCAGTATTTTGGACCATTACATCTGAATCTGTAAATTGTAAACCCAACGAGTCTTTCGCCACATGCACCGCTAGGAGACAAAACACCTTCTTCACCACCACATGAATGGAATTAAATAATGGCCTTCTATATATTTTGTTGTACGAATTTAGGCAACCAACCTTTTCAACCAACCTTTTGCCAGCCGAGCAAATTTTCTATAAATTCAAATCAATATTTGGACAATTGGATCCAAATCAATTAAATAATGACCTTCTATATAGTCACTTTAATGAATTTCGGCAACCAACCTTTTGCCAGTTTTATATCAATCTTTGGACTGTTGGATCTGAATCAATTAAATAATGACCTTCTATATGGTTGTTTGTACGAATTAAGGGCATGTCCAATGGTTGATAAGATAGTCTTATCTTATGTCTTGCATGTAATTATGAGATGACAAAAAAAGATGTCTACAATGGGTCATTTCTTAGCCTTATCTTCATAACTAGTTATTCCTAAAAATGTGGTGACACATATTGTGCTAAGATATCATCTCTTGTCTTATCTTAAATAAGAGAAGACAAGCCTTTTCTTATTAGTTTTCTCTCCTCCACCTCATTATTTATCCTACATGGCACTCCTAAGCTAGTACTATTGTACATGCCCTAAGGGAGCCAACCTTTTGGCAGTGAAGAAAGTTTTCCTTCAATTCAAGTCAATCTTTGGACCGCTGGATCTGAATCGGTTTCCTATCTTCAACCCGCTTCCCTGTTGTGTAGATCTCTAAAGCGTAAGCCTAGTCATCCATTTTCAGAAGCGTTGTCAGCGCACTTCCTGTATCCTTCTTGAC
>NC_041393.1:611307299-611309115 GCF_002162155.2 Triticum dicoccoides | reverse complement strand
GATGTCATCTCCTTGTCGCTAATGTCTCCATACGTATGTTTACACTATCTCCACCATCTTCCACCGTGCTCACCTAAGTCGTCGCCGCAAATCCTTGCACACAACCCATATATATTGTTCAATTTTCTAACCTATGTATTTAATTTGAAGCATACATCTTGCAATACTACGAATTGTTTTTCTTCTTGTTGCACAATTGATCCAACAGCCCGAGCAAAAAGCTAAATTGAACAAAAGAAGGGAAACTCCTCCTCTCATATCTATGTCATCCAACCATTGCCCTATCAGCCCCGTCAACAAGAACAAAAAAGCGAAGAAAACAAAACTAAAGTCGACTGTAGTAAAGTTTCAGAAGGAAACAAAACGTCGACTCTAAAACTATTCCTCCCGCATCACGAAAAGTTGGCGCAGATGCTGCCATTCTTGGCGCTTCCGCACACCGGGCACACCTGCGCCGCGGCCGCGCACGGCGCGCACACGCAGAGGTGCCGGCACGGCAGCAGCAGCACAACAGCCGCGCCCTCGCGGCACCCCTTGCACCTTCCTGCTCCTGTCGCGTGACGCTCATCCACTACCGGCGTGCCCACCTCCTCCTCCGCGCAGAGGGGCACCTGGTTCTCCCCCCAGCAGCACGACTCGGCGTCGTTCTCCTGACCGCCACGGACCGCCTGGGCGTCGAGCGCCCGCTGAAGGTCGCCGCGGAGCACGTTGGCCGTGGCCTCGTTGGACTGCGCGACGTCGCGCCACATCTGAGCCTCCATGAAGAGGTTCCTAAGGCGCTCCTCGAGCGCCCAGTTCATGGTCCTGGTCCGCTCAATCTCCTCCTCCTTGGCCTTGAGCCGCTTCGCCGCCCTGGCCTCCACGGCCGAGACGATAAGCCTCGTCTGGCTCTGCCTCTGCTCCGCCAAAGTAGTCCACATCTTTCTCGCCTGCATCATCGACCACGGTTAAAGCCTGAAACGCAAAGTATCGATCGGTGGCGGCGATTTGATCATGGGACTTACATGTTTGAGCAGGATGCTGTCGACGTCCGTGATCTGCTGTTGCGCGTGGGCCGCAAGAACGTCGGCCGCGCCAAGCATCGACGACTGCTCGTCGCGCCTCCGCTTCTTAGTTATCATTTCCTGAGCACCGTCGTGGCTGACGCCCTTCTTCGCCAGATCAGCTGCAGCCATCGCCAAGAACTCCGAATACTGCTCCGCGGCCGCCGACGTCCTGGGCGGCCGTGGCAGCGGCAGCGTGAAGAGGTCCGCGTACGGCTGGTGCCCCCGCTGGCTCGGCGCTGCAGCGACATAACAAGGCCCACTGGCCGGCATAGAAGCGGCGGAGGCGAGCTGGTGGTGACCGCCGCCGGCGCCGGTGGTGAGTAACATGTGGCGCAGGCGTTGCAGGTCCACCGAGGCCATGGCGATTGATGGGGCGCGCGCGTCGTCCGCTAGCTCCTATATATACTGCCAAGCCAAGGCGATGCGTCCCCGGAGTTAGTCAGATGTGGTGGGAGGTGCGGTCATTGATCGGCCGGACGGGCAGGGAGGTAGGGTGGCAAAGAAAGGAGGTCCGTAGATGGCAGGCAGCCGCGTATTTATGGTGCGTGACCGGGTTTTGGTTGGCGTCCACGTCCCCCGCCCCGGATCCGGCTTGCCTGCTCCCTTCCCATGCTCCCATCCGTGCTCCCACTTCATCCTACGGCTGCTCTTTTCCCTTTTTCCTTTCTAATTTAATCATCCCCCCTGATTTTCAGGGGTGGGGCCGGATCTTATCCAATCAAATCAAGCCACGTACGCGGGAGCACAGATGGGAGCATAGAAAGGGAGCA
>NC_041393.1:611284827-611307009 GCF_002162155.2 Triticum dicoccoides | reverse complement strand
CCTGGCCCTGGCCTGAGTGAGAAAGCAACTGACGATGAGATTGACCGGCCCTCGATAGTTAACCCTTCTCCTTTTCAGGAGGGATTTTTCCTTTTATTTATGGCGTCCGTTTCAATCTCTCCCTAAATTTGGAGTGGAAACCACGAATTCGCCGTGTTATATTACCTTTCTGCACCGAAATTGCTGGCTTCCGTTCCAGACGAATTCCATCCATATACTGTATGTATATCGTCGTTTAAGTTAGTGGTATATGTTGTGGCGCCAAATCAGCAGGCATCGTTGAGGCGTTGATCTCTGCACGAATCTTGGGGTGCAAGGAAACAACGCAAAAACAAATTACGCGCCCTGGTCTGTGGACTTGGTAAAGATCAGGAATCGAAAGCCGTGGTTAGTGGAGGGCAACTCGGGCAAGAAGGAAACTGCATGCGCTTGGCGCGTTACGTACAACGCTCTCATGCGCTGCATCTGCATGCACTACGCTCAGAATCAATGTACGTACTTTAATGTGCTACCTGAGATATTAGGCGTTTTTTGGCTGGCTAGCTGTATATACATAGGAAAATAATAAGGGAGTAAGTTAAAGCGTTGAGGCAGAGGCAGAGATGCGGGCTCAGAATTAGGAAGGAAATGAATGAGCTAGTACTAATTGATTTTGGTGAGAACGTACAGATCGACCATTCATTCATTCATTCGTTCTTGCCTGTACTTTGGTGCAAATCCGGCCGATCGATCCCGACGTTTAATTATTTGGACGAAACCACCGCCAGCTTTTAATTTAATTTGATTTCCAAAAAAAATATCTACCAAAGTAGAGCGTGGGTCGTCTTTTAATTGTGGGATACAGATAATCACGTCGGCGCCAAAATAGAGACGCACGTAGCCAGCTCAAGCACATGACTTGTACAGTTGTACAAAAGATGTGCTCACCCGCAAAAAAAAGAGTACAAAAGTTTTTCTTTAACACAGTAGAGACGCAATTGCTCATATATATATATAAGTACATACACTCACCTCTATGAACACCCACATGCACACCCTACCCCTATGAGCATCTTCGAGAGACTGAGCCGGCATATCATTTTAAGATTTACGAAGTCATTGTAGGCGTCTCGTCGTCGATGAAAACGTCTTCTCCCACTAAAAACACATCGCTAGAAGATACCACTGTCCCTCTAACCATCCAACCACAAATTTGTTCGCAAAAAAAAGAAGTACAAAAGCTGTGCAAATCCACACACGTATCATCACTGGAAAAGAAAACGAGTAATAATATACGGCTAAATATATGCGTATCTTTGGAAAACAATAACAAACGACCGAACAAATTAGCTAACCGCTATATTTGGGAGTAGTGCGTACTGGAAGTGAACGATAAAGTGGGGAACAATATACGCGTATCTTTGGAAAACAATAACAAACGACCGAACAAAATAGCTAACCGCTATATTTGGAGAGTAGTGCGTACTGGAAGTGAACGATAAAGTAGGGAACAAATACGTGTATATATAAGGTCACGCTATTCGTCACCCTGGGTGGGGAATAATTATTCTTCACCCCTCTCTATTTTGACGTCAATGCACCGTATCTTTAGGTTTCGTAAATTTTGTCTTATTTCATACGTAAAAGGAGAACGCAAGAAAATATATACTCGCCGTAAAATATATTTTATGTTACGTAAAGTTACACACGTAAAAACATACATAAAATGCGATATTTCTGGTCTTATAACCTATTTTTTATTTTCTTATACCAAATTTTACGTAGTGAATCAATATGAATGTAACTATTTGTATTCCAAACGTAATTTATTTATGAAGAGATCATAAGATTACCTCGGGTGAAGAATAACTTATTCTGCAACCTGGGTGATGAACAGTATTATATATTGTTTTTCTATTTTTCCACAAAAGTTACATGGCCCGTGGCAACGACTTTAACTTTGTTTGTTTCCTTGTTTACTATCATGGCAATTTTCTCATGTGTATATTGTTTTTCTATTTTTTCGCCATGGCAAACTTATGTTATATTTTATCACAAGTTTATCGAGTTTACCATGGTCAATTTTAAATTTTTGTCATGGCAATTTCTCCATGTTTTTACTTTTTCTGGTTGCATGTAATTAAAACACCAGGGCAATTTTTCCTGTATAATTTTTTCTTTGCAAATTCCATAAAAAGCATGGCAATTTTAATTAAAACATCATGGAAGGTTTTAGTTTTTAAGCATGTCAAATTTGTATTTTTTGTACCTTGCGCTACTTTATTCTCGGACCACGACAAATTTTATTTTTTTCGACATTGGAAAATTTGAAACTTTTCATTAAACTTTTTGTTCAAAGACACACCCACTAACTGGTTCTTTATATTCTCATGTAGCAGGAATTTTTGTGTTTTTTATTGTAAAGGAATCAACATTTTTTTGTTTTCTTAAGGCCTGTTTTTTTGTTTATAAATATGGGCCTTCTGTTAGGCCCTTTCGACATGTGCTGAGGGAAGGGGCCGAAAGTGTTCGGGCTGGCATTCCACCACATGGTACAACAAAATCGTTCGTTCGATTGCTCCTCCCTGCCGAACCTTTTCGTTTGATCCGGGACTCTCCCAGACAGAACCGTCACGCATTATCAGGGTCCAAAACCTTCTATACGTCTGGTCGACTGTCCGGTCGGTGACTGGTCCAACATGCGACCCAATCGCCCCCTCAAACCGGCGTTGTATGTTCGGTTTGTTAGGCGCCGTCCAAACCAACTCCATACATGGAGTGGAGCCGGGAGGCTCGGGCGTGACCGGACACGTCCGTCATGCCAGATCCAACAGACCGAACCATTGTCAAATCCTTTCAAATTGACCTGTCCACCAAAATTAACATGTTTGTCCTTCAGTTCCCATGCCCAAGTCATGGTCGTGATCCACCGTTGCTGCCCGTCCGCGACACTGCAAACATCCGAGCTGCTGCCCAAGTCCGGGTCGTTTGTAATTGCTGAGTACCCCGTCCCGCACAACCGGCATGGATATTGTCTTGGCGTCGTCCGTGGGGTTTGCAACACGGAGAACGTTGCCCGGATGGAGTTGCGAAGGAAGTACAGCGAGAGAAGGAAGGTGGCAACCGCCCCAAATGCGGCCGAGTCCGTTCGGTTGGACGATTGGCGGTGAATTCGTGCTATATGATAGGACGTGTATGAATTTGCCTAGATCTAAGGAGTTGAATATGAGGGGTGTAGTTGTCTAGGACGACAAAATGAGGAGCCGCCCGGAGCTGTCTGGAGATGCGCCCGGATGTGCCAGTGGCCGTTTAGGGGGCGGATTTGCCCAGTCCGATTGTAGATGCTCTTAGGGCATTTCCAACACTGTCCCTCAAATGGACACAATATTCATCCGCGGACCACGTCCGGACTCGTCTTCAGAGAACATACAAGAGCCGATCATCCAACCATGTCCCTCAAATAGATATCAAATCCGGACAACATAGGTGGGTCAGACGGACCTAAAGGACAAGGCACATGAGTTGTGAGGACATATATCCAACTGACAGTGGGCCAAGAGGACGTCCGCATGGTGTCTGGATTCTTGCAAATCCCCACGGTTGGTTCCAAAAAAAATTGGGGGGAGGGGGGATGGACATGCAAAGTTGTCCGCGAACATTTAGGGGTCTGCATGGCAAATAGCGTGTGGACCACATGATCTAGACCTTTACGAGAGCCTTATAGTAACACTTTAAGATGCACTTAGTATATAAAAAGGAAACTTAAAGGACCCTAAATATTATTTTGTGCTTTTCTATTTATTTGTTGCTTGAAAGTAGGATCAGATCGGTCGCTAGCCCCGGGGCCCAAGGGGGGCCAGGCTCCCGTGGCATTGCCATCGCCGTTCGGCCTCCATTCAGTCGATGAAATGCATCATATGAATCTAATGTACATGTCAAGCGTGGATGTAGTGACATGTTTGGTTACTCACATATACCCCAAGCAGGCCCGTGCAGGAAGAAAATGGCCCGTTTGATTGCATTGTTGGGGAACGTAGCATGCAATTTCAAAAAATTTCTTACGATCACGCAAGATTTATCTAGGAGATGCATAGCAACGAGAGGGGGAGAGTGTGTTCACGTACCGAAAGCGGAAGTGTTATGTTAACGCGGTTAATGTAGTCGAACGTCTTCACGTCCGATCTAGCACCGAACGTACGGCACCTCCGAGTTCAGCACACATTCAGCTCGATGACGTCCCTCAAACTCTTGATCTAGCAGAGGGGCGAGGGAGAGTTTCGTCAGCACAACGGCGTGATGACGGTGTTGATGATGTGATCGGCGTAGGGCTTTGCCTAAGCACTACGATGATACTATGCCGGGGAGTAAACGGTGGAGGGGGCACCACACACGGCTTAGACAATATTGTGTCCTTGGGGTGCCCCCTGCCCCCGTATATAAAGCAGGAGGGGAGGAGGCAGCCGGCCAAGGGGCGCGCCAAGTGTGGGGAGTCCTACTAGGACTCCCAATCCTAGTAGGATCCCCCCTTCCTTTCCGGAGAAGGGGGGAAGGGGAAGGAGGTGGAGGAGCAGAAGGAAAGGGGGGACGCGCCCCCACCCCTAGTCCAATTCGGTTTGGGCTTGGGGGGCATGCGCCTCCACCTGGCCGCCGGCCACCTCTCTCCACGAGGACCCATGAAGGCCCAATAGTCCCCTGGGGGATTCCGGTAACCTCCCGGTACTCTGAAACTTATCCGATACTTCCCAAAACCATTCTGGTGTCCGAATGTAACCTTCCAATATATCAATCTTTACCTCTCGACCATCTCGAGACTCCTCGTCATGTCTGTGACCTCATCCGGGATTCCGAACAAACTTCGATCACCAAAACACATAACTCATAATATGAATCATCATCGAACGTTAAGTGTGTGGACCCTACGGGTTTGACAACTATGTAGACATGATCGAGACACATCTCCTATCAATAACCAATAGCGGAACCTGGATGCTCATATTGGTTCCTACATATTCTATGAAGATCTTTATCGGTTAAACCGCAGAACAACATACGTTGTTCCCTTTGTCATTGGTATGTTACTTGCCCGAGATTCGATTGTCGGTATCTTCATACCTAGTTCAATATCGTTACCGGCAAGTCTCTTTACTCGTTCCGTAATGCATCATCCCGTAACTAACTCATTAGTCGCATTGCTTGCAAGGCTTATAGTGATGAGCATTACCGAGAGGGCCCAGAAATACCTCTTCGATACACGGAGTGACAAATCCTAATCTCGATCTATGCCAACTCAACAAACACCTTCGGAGACACCTATAGAGCATATTTATAATCACCCAGTTACATTGTGACATTTGATAGCACACAAGGTGTTCCTTGTTACGTCTCCAACGTATCTGTAATTTTTGATTGTTCCATGCTATTATATTACCCGTTTTGGATGTTTATGGGCTTGACTTTACACTTTTATATCATTTTTGGGACTAACCTACTAACCGGAGGCCCAACCCAAATTGCTGTTTTTTGCCTATTTCAGTGTTTCGAAGATAAGGAATATCAAACGGAGTCCAAACAGAATGAAACCTTCGGGAGCGATCTTTTTGGAACAAACGCAATCCAGGAGACATGGAGTGGACGTCAAGAAGCAGCCAAGGCGGCCACGAGGCAGGAGGGCATGCCCTAGGGGGGTGGGCACGCCCCCACCCTCGTGGGCCCCTCGTGGCTCCCCTGACCGACCTCCTTCGCCTATATATACCTCCATACCCTGAAAAAAAATCCGGGATTACCACGAAACCAAATTTCTACCGCCGCAACCTTCTGTACCCGTGAGATCCATCTTGGGGCATTTTTCGGCGCTCCGCCGGAGGGGGGATCGAACACGGAGGGCTTCTACATCAACACCATAGCCTCTACGATGAGTTGTGAGTAGTTTACCACAGACCTTAGGGTCCATAATTATTAGCTAGATGGCTTCTTCTCTCTCTTTGAATCTCAATACAAAGTTCTCCTCGATCTTCTTGGAGATCTATTCGATGTAACTCTTTTTGCGGTGTGTTTGTCGAGATCCGATGAATTGTAGGTTTATGATCAAATTTATCTATGAGAAATATTTGAATCTCCTCTGAATTATTTTATGTATGATTGGTTATCTTTGCAAGTCTCTTCAAATTATCAGTTTGGTTTGGCCTACTAGATTGATCTTTCTTGCAATGGGAGAAGTGCTTAGCTTTGGGTTCAATCTTGCGGTGTCCTTTCTCAGTGACAGCAGGGGCAGCAAGGCACGTATTGTATTGTTGCCATCAAGGATAAGAAGATGGGGTTTATATCATATTGCTTGAGTTTATCCCTCTACATCATGTCATCTTGTTTAATGTGTTACTTTGTTCTTACGAACTTAATACTCTAGATGCATGCTGGATAGTGTTCGATGTGTGGAGTAATAGTAGTAGATACAGGCAGGAGTCGGTCTACTTGTCGCGGACGTGATGCCTATATACATGATCATGCCTAGATATTCTCATAACTATGCACTTTTCTATCAATTGCTCGACAGTAATTTGTTCACCCACCATAATACTTATGCTATCTTGAGAGAAGCCAATAGTGAAATCTATGGCCCCTGGTCTATTTTCTATCATATAAGTTTCCAATCTACTTTATTTTGCAATCTTTACATTCCAATCTATATCATAAAAATACCAAAAATATTTATCTTATCTTATTATCTCTATCAGATCTCACTTTCGCAAGTGGCTGTGAAGGGATTGACAACCCCTTTATCGCGTTGGTTGCGAGCTTCTTGTTTGTTTGTGTAGGTACGAGGGACTTGTGTGGAGCCTCCTACTGGATTGATACCTTGGTTCTCAAAACTGAGGGAAATACTTACGCTACTTTGCTGCATCACCCTTTCCTCTTCAAGGGAAAACCAATGCAGTGCTCAAGAGGTAGCATTCCTCCAGCGTTCGGGAGTTTCATAGTCTCATAGCCCGAGGAACATGTATAAGTCATGAAGAAAGCAATAGCAATAAAACTTAACGATCATCATGCTAAGCTAATGGATGGGTCTTGTCCATCACATCATTCACTAATGATGTGATCCTGTTCATCAAATGACAACACATGTCTATGCTGAGTAAACATAACCATCTTTGATTAACGAGCTAGTCAAGTAGAGGCATACTAAGGACATTTTGTTTTGTTTATGTATTCACACGTGTACTAAGTTTCTGGTTAATACAATTCTAGCATGAATAATAAACATTTATCATTATATAAGGAAATATAAATAACAACTTTATTATTGCCTCTAGGGCATATTTCCTTCATGCATATGCGTTCATTGTTCAACCTACATAGCACGAAACGTAAAGCACCTTGGTCCAGATCCGCTGGGAACCACCGGGTCGGTAGTTTTTTCATAGCCAGGCCCGCGGAAAGCACGTAGGCGGTGGCGGCTGCACGCGAGGAGCCAAACTTGAGATATCGCGTTGTTTCCCAAAGCGCCAATGTAATTTGCCTCACCGCTCTATCCCCCCTTCTCCACTCTCCCACTCTCATACTGGCGGCAGCGATCAGCAGATCGGAGAACAGTAAGCGACCACCAGTGTCCATCACCGGCGTCACCAAAATCACCAGCAACACTTCGGCAATGGCGGTATTTCCTATTTTCACCTCCTCGCATATGATTTTGGTATTGAATTCGCATTTAGATTCAGTCCTCTTATTTGATCCTTGTTCTAGGTGAATGGGGAATCACCGTAAATAGCCATAGGATTGATTAGCACTTCCTCATGAGTACTAAGTAGCGATGGATTTTAGGGTTTCGACCGGGATGGAGTACATGGGGAATGGGGATTCAGGGTTAATCGTAGATAGTAGCGGTACATTGTAACTGCAACGATCCTGGAGGCAGTTGGAGCGGCAGGGGCCCTTGGCCTTGTCATTGTCCTCCGGCTCGACCGTAGCATACGACATCTCATCATCCTCGCCATCGTCCAAATCGGTTGGCATACTGCGGTTGTCTGGCTCTGGCAGCCTGACCACCACCTCCATCGCTTCTTCTTCCTCCTCCGGCTCCAGAGCGATGAATTCGGACACCACCAACGTCTTAGTCCAGAATGTTGTGGCACACTAGTCCGGAGGATCCATGCACCCCCTGTCCTTTGCCCATCCTGCTCTCTAACCAACATCGCCAGAGTCGGCCTAATTCATAGCCCAGCGTAGGATGTCCACTAACATAGTACCCTTCACTCGGTCAGGAATCAACGTCTTTAGCTCCTTCATTGTCGCCTTCTTTACCGCAATGTTTGCCTCCTCGTGCATGTAGTCGATGCTAGTGAAGTTCGAGAACACTTCCATGGTTTTCATGACCTTGGTGCGTTCACTGAGCAAGCACCCAAGAAAGAAAGCCCTCCATCCAATGCCCAGGGAAGGAGTTAGGGATGGGGTTCATGGCAATGGAGAGGTGGAAGAGGAGTGAGAGTGGGAGACAAAGAGGGTTAATTGAGTGCGGTGGTGGGTCACTAGTAGAGCGTTTGGGTGGGTAAATATAGGGACTTTGGACGATAAGATTATATGCTGATCAACCTTTGAACTTTGTGTTGTTCATAATGCAGATCGAGACGGAGAACAAGGGCAAGGAGGTGGTGCCGACCATGGAGAAGGGCAAGGTGGTGGTGCCGCCCTTGGAGGAGGTGCCTCCCATGGCTGAGGACGTGGTGCTGGAGGAGCTAGCCTCCTAGAGGCAAGCGCCCAAAACTGGAATGCTTGCCTATGCCTTTGGACTTCACAAAGCACTTCCCCGCTGTGCCTCAGGAGTTCAAGCTGAAGACGAACACCAATTGTGCATGGAGGGTTAAGGTCTGGCTGATGAATGACATGGTCACTCTCAATCAGGGTTGGGCCCCTTCTCCCCCTTCCACCAAATTAGGATTGGGTACATGGTCATCTTCAAACCGCTGACTCCCGACACCTTGAAGGTGATCGACGATCATGACATTAAAGTGGTGATCAAATGCTGGAAGCACGACAGCGCCTTCGCCGTGAGCGTCTAGGAGAGCTCTCGGTTGCGCGTGTTGGTTTTGTTTGGACTATGTCATACTGTTTTGGTTGAAAACTGCTTAGTTTAGGTGTCATACTATGTTGAAATCTTCTTGGTTTGGTTTAAAACTATGTTTATATACTATCTATTTGTGTGTATTTGGTTTGTTCTGCCTGCCTACTGTGCTGGTAAGCTTACCACCTTCACAAGGAGGTTACCAGACAACATGCGTTGCATGTAACAAAACACTATGGCTTGTGTTTCCGCCTAAACAAGCAGGCAACCAAATAGCCTATCTTTTGTTTCACCCCACAGAGGCTAGAGGGTATGCAAGCAACCAAAAAACATGCCCTTGTTAGTTTTTTTGCCTGTTTTTCCTCAGCCAGGCTGAACCGAGACACAAATGCAATGCAGACAAAATCCTTACTCGCAACAAACACGTCATAGATTCCCGTTAACATGCATCGAATGGGTCACAAAGATGGGGAGAATCACTAGGAATATGGGCAGAAACAAGAAGTAATAATGTCATCATACTTGATGATTCTTTGACATTAACATTTGATTGTTTGGAGGGAAATGACGAGGCTATGACTGGGGCTTGCGCTCCCGTGCGGCGGAAAGGATATGGATCTTTTGTACAACTTAACCACAATCACCACCGGCAATGGTAAAATGGACCCCTTCTGGCACTCGAGTTGGCTTCGAGCCGAAAGAGACCCCGTCCCCCTCAATTTTTGTCTATATCAAAGGGAAAGAATCAATCTGTGCAAAGTGTCGGAAATATGCCCTAAAGGCAATAATATTTTTAACTATTTTATTTTTATGTGCATAATTAATTTTATACTTCTATGCTAGAATTGCATCTTCGATATTAGATTCAGAGGAAAACCTAATTGCATGTGTAGAATAATAAACACTAAAGAAATATGAAGTTAGGCCTCTGGACTAGATTATATATTGTTGATGGTCTTGTATATCACATGCTTCTCAAAGCATCATTTTTATCATGTTTATATCTTTTGCCGAAGTTTTGATCTTTGTTCTCATCAGTTGCCCAAAAGGGAGAGATTGAAAGTGCATCTAATCCCCTTGATGGATTTTGGTAATTAATCAACATATCTCAAGGAACTAATGCCTCCTACAACTTTATTTCGGGAAAGTTTCCTGTGGATGCAACAAATGAATGGAAGGTGACCCCTACAAATTGCATAACTAATGGTGTTTGTCAAGCTGGATGATTCTTCATTTTCATTTTGGTGATCAAAGATCACACTAAGTCATAGCCATAACGATACTATCAAAAGGAACGAGGAAGTCGTGATGAGTTTTTTCGATGTGCTAAAAGATCAAACTCCAAAACCCTCAAAATTCTTTAAAGTTCCTCCACCTCATGTACCTAAGCTTTGATACTTCGGAGCTTCTATGATCTTCCAGTCGGGACCAAGGAGCAGTTCACCAGATATAGTCGTTGCAAAAAAACCCTTTCCATTCGGAGATACCAAGCATTTCATTCGGAACCACCGAAGTGTCTGGCAAACCTTCTGATGAAATGCTAGAATTTATAAAGCCATCCCGACAGTTCGAAGCAATAATAAAGAGTGTGGCACTAGTAAAGTGTTCCCTCAGAGCCTCCCGAATAATTTTTTGGTCCGACCTTGCAAACCGTCTAAAAGTTGCCTCCTTTATTCATGTTCGTGCTTCTGAACTGATCACTTTGGAGCCTTGAATCTGTGTAATAAAGTTGATAATTAACAACCAGATTTCTGGCCCATCATATTTATCCACCTATCTCACTTTTTCACTCGAAACAAAGTTCACTCCCATCATATGATCCGAGGTAAAACTCCACCTACTAGTGCTGATTTTTTGGAAAGGCTTTCTACTCCGACCATCCAAGTCAATCCATTGAGATCTAATCCTCTCTTGATTTGCACTCTTTCCTCTACAAATCAAAAGCTATATATTGAGAGTGTTTGAGTGTTGAGAAGATTATATTTTGAGGCACAAGTAAGAGATTCATCACCAAACAACCTCTATCATGTTAGTTTTGAAGGATGTGTGCCTCATATGTTTGTTAGATGCTTGGAGGTCTTCAAGTTTTTGAAGAAACCAAGAAGTTTGTAAGGGCTCAGAGATCGCCTACTTCGTAAAGATCTACCCTAATGAGGCCAGTCCTTCATGGACGTATGCCATGATAAATAGGTTGATTGCTCCTCCGTGTACTCTTCGTGGGTGACTGTCCACGTAGATCGTGCCTTAGTGGGATCCCGCAATCGTGATCCTTGTGACCTTAGGTCCATCGTGAATCAAAGCCTCCATCAACGCGGATGTAAGATAGTTTCAACTATCCGAAAAACAGGAAAATCTTCCCTGATCCAACCCGTATTTGTGTGTCTCTAACTCTACCTTGTTTACTTTCACTTGCATGTCTTTACTTTTCTCTGCCTATGCTCTTGGAAACTTACATGTGTAAGATGATTGATAGATTGCTAGAAAGCCTAAACATGCCAAGGGAACTAAAATTTGGAAAAGAGTCTCCTTTTGGCTTAGTAGTCTATTCACCCCCTGCCCTCATGACATACTTAATCGATCCCACACCTCCTAAGCGCAATTATTTTGCATGGCCAATCGTTCAAGCCTGGGTACAGACGACGGACCGGCTTGAACACCATGGGTGGCAAAATTAAAATATCATTCATATCACTGCATGTGGTCCATATTAAAATATCCAAAACATCTTATACCCAAGAACGGAGGGGGTAGTAGTTACGAGTCAAAGCTACACACTAAAGACCATGTCAGTATCGAAACATCAATTATTTCTCGACTGGAGGAAGTATCATTTATTTGTGAGTAACTTGTGTTCAATTTGAATAAGTTATGCCTAACAAAAACTAGATAACAGATTTAATTAGGTTGTCCCTGCAGAAGTTCATTTCATTAAAGTAGAGTCGAGATTCAAACATGGATTAGCTCTCCCCACTGTCCATACAGTGGTGCTCCCTGGGTGACTTCTTAGGCCTTGTACAACATGAAGTGTTTAGGGATGTTTAGAGAAATTAATCAATTTTTTCTTAAGCATCGATAAGAGTAGCTGGTTTATTAGATACTCCTTGTGTAGAAATAAACACCGGTGCTTAAAAGAGAAACTCATTTATTTAACTAAGCACCATGCATCAATGTACACGAGGCCTAAGATCCCATGCCTAACATATAGAGAAACCTAAGGCAAGATGACACTCACGTGCATATTGAACAGGCTGGGTGGCATACTACGTGGACAGCTGCATAGTACGACTCAAGAACAAACTCACGCGTATATGTACGTCGAGACCGCTAACTCCGTGGTGTAGTGAGAGTTTATCTCATCTGCACAGCCTTGCTGGACCGTTCCGGTGCATCGAATTTAGCGCTCTTTCTTTAATTTGGTTTCTTTGAGGTAGGCGTATACCATGGAGTACGAAGCAACCGCAGAGCCGAGTCGACCTGGCCAAGTTTTTGGCACCAATCGAGCTGGGGAATAGGGGTTAACAGCGACTAGCTAAGTTACTTACTCCTCAATCAACCCATACATGCATCTCTTGGCATGACATTTCAACACAGCAATCTGCCGTCCTCATCATCATTTAAGTAGAGTACAAAACAAAGATAATCACAGCCAAATCATTAGAAGAAAGATGAATATAATAAAGCATCTACTACTAAGTCAACCTCATTTGCAGCAATGCCTTTAGGAAGAGGTACACGACCTCACGCCCGTCGTCGCCAACGCCATACATCGGTTGGCATGACATTTCAACGCAGCAATCCGTCATCCTCGTAATTATATTTTCTATATGTACATGGGCGTCCGGGTTTCGATACAGGATACGCGATTGCCCTTGCCTGTTTTAATATGCAGGAATGGGTTAAGATTAGTCTTGTTTTGAAACGGGGAACCAGCTTAGCTGTATCGCTACACGGGCATTGACTTGTATTTATTTTTCCGCTTCCGTTTGTTTAAATTGCACGGAGGAAGAAAAATGATTTGACGACTAAAATTCAATACACCTGCTTCGCTATTGGGATAGCTTAGAGCATCTCTAGCAGAGCCCTTATATCAAGGACCTTTACCGTGAGTATAAGGGTTGTGGAAAACGTATTTTGAGGGCTTGCACATGCTGACGTTTTACCGTTCGGCCTTGCGAGGTCTGTTCCGTTGTAGCCCGCACGAGCCTTCAAACCGAAAAAACATAGTAGACAATTTGACTGCAATTCCGATAAATGGTTACAAATTCAAACAATCAAACATAGTTTGCGTGGAAATTAAACATAGTTTTCATCCACGACCCAAAATAACCTCATGCAAAAGTCACCACCATCTCCAAGACCACCACCACCACCATCATCATCATCACTCTACACCACCGCCACGATGCAAAAGCCACCACCACCTCCATGACCATCATCATGGTCATCACTCTCCACCACCGCGACCGATGCCACCACCCATCGCCGCTTGCTTCCTTTTCTCCAAGATCTCCCTCTTTGCAATATAATGCCATTCTTTGGTGATGTCATCAATGTCATTGCGGTTCATCGTCATGATATTTTTCTCCTCTTGAAGAAGCTTGGCCAAGGCCTTGTTCTCCTCAGCAAGGGCTCTTCTCTCCTCAGTGGTGGCCTTGCACAACCCCTCTTCCTTGAGTAATTGCCACTTTTCTTAGTTCTCTTGTCCCTTCTTGTCGGCCAACTCCTTATTTGCCTCCAATGTCTTGGCCACCATCAACTCATTTTATTGCACCTTGACATCTATTTTGTCCCGGAAGCTTGATGCCTTCGCTTCCGTCTTGATCTTGTCCTTCTTATTTCTATCGGGCTTGTTCTTGTTTCTTGAGCCCTCGTCATCTTCATCATCATCATCCAACTTGGTGAGTGAACCTCTCTTCGGTGGGGATTCTTTGTTCCACTTGAAGCAATTCCCAACAATGCTATAGTGTAAATGACTTGCCATTGGAAGCTTCCATGTCCGTGTACCTTTCTTGTGTAGTTTTGGGCTACAAAATGAAAATAATGTCAAAGTATATCACACGCAACCACTCACATAATCATTTTGCACTACCTGGGATGTGAAAACAAACTCACATAATCGGCTTCAATGGTACTTGGAGGTGCACTGTGGGCTTGCTCCAAGCAACCACTCCAACGGCTACAAATTGGCTTGATCACATCCCAACAACCTTGAAGTGACCAATAGGTGCGGGGCGTCCTAGAAGGATACTTTGCCCTCATTCGGAAGGCTTGGTCCTCTATCCTTTGCCAATACCACTTGACGGTTTGGTCAGTGCCGGTGCACGAATCAAGAGACACAGATTCCCAAGCCTTAATTAAGACTCGATCTTCCAATTGCGTGTAGTTCTTTGATCTTGCGCACGCTTTTGCTTGTGCTTGGTCGAACACCCCCTCTCCAATCACCTCCACCTCATCTTCTTCCTCACCGTGGCCGTGCACACCACCATCCATCTCACTGTAGCCGTAATCACCGATCGGGGCTTGATCAATGTCGATAGCGTTGTCGTCCAACATGTGCACAAGCTCGGCAGTCGCATCATGCAAATCGGTGCTACAATTTCGCTCCACAAGTCACGTACAATCGCAATGCCTAAAATTAAAACAACTACAATAAAATCAAAGATTCATACCTTGTGCCCATTCCATCGAACACCTCGGGGGCGGCGGCAGCAGAGTCGACGGCGGGCGTCCTCGAGGGAGTTCTTGGGGTGGCAATCGGAGGATGTAGTGGCGCGGTGCTTGTAGGATCTTTTGTGGCTGCCTTCTTGCATTTCACCCCCGCCACCTTGCGCATCTTCACCGGCAGGGTGGGGATGGCCTGCACCGGATACGCAGTGGCGGTGGCGGGCGGCCATGCCTTCCCTGCGGTGGCTGCAGGAGCGCCGCTCTGGACGACGATGTTTCCCTGGTGCTTACGAGGATGGGCGGTGGAGGCTTGAACAGTGACGGGTGCGACACGACCGGCGACGAGATCTGTTTAAGGGGTTGGCGCGCCCATGACTTCCACGCGCCGGGCGCCGGACAGGAGGCATCCATGGTGGTGCTACAGAGCTGGGGATGGTGGTTCGGAGCAGGCGGAGGAAGAACAATGGCTGCGGGCGGAAGGGAGGGCGGGAACTGCCGCGCGGAAATGTCCCTCCCACCAAATCTCGCTAGCAATAGGGGTCACCGTATCGCCGGCCTCCCGCCCCGTGTTTCTAAAGGTTCAGAGGAAGAATTTGCACCCTGGAATTTTTTTAAACTCCGCGGTCCATTACGGTATCTGTTTGGGCCATTTTTCGCACAAAACTGTAAACCGGCGGTTATTTACCAGTCGGCGCGATATAAGGAGTCTCCCAGAGATGCTCTTAGCCCAGAGACGTGTAGGTTTGAAGTTTCCACCCATACATGACCATTTATGTAAGCGCCAATGTTTAAATTGCACATCATAAGATGATGTGTATACTCCTCTCCCTCATTTGTTTTCCTGAGTAATGATGTGGTACCCCTCAACTGTCAGCTCGGACGATTCAGAGATAGATAGTCATCAACATCTCCTTCCTCCGTTTCAATAGAAAATATGGACCATATATAAGAACATCCAATTAATGTTCATGTCATTGTCCTTTCTATTTTTTCTTTCACGCGTAGAGTGGTTAGCACACCTGGTGTCATTTTTTTTTCAAAAAGGGGGTTTGCCCCGGTCTCCGCATCAGATAGATGCATACGGCCATATTATTGATAAGCAAAAGGTCCAACAAAAGTCTTATAGTCTCAAACAAAGAAACAAGTGCTCAAAAAAGAGCACAAAAACAAAAACAGGACCGCCACAACCGGCAGGAAAACAATAGATAGGAAACTAAACACCTATCTTATTACATGACCGCCATCCAAACCGGTTGAAGATATCCTGAGCTACCGTCTTCCATCAGATAGATCCAGTAACCAAATGCTCCCTGGCCTCCATCGAAGTGAGTAGCGACCACATACGGATGAGTGTAGTGGCCCTGAAGATAACCTGCAAGAAATGAATATTTGTTGTTCTGTTACAAACCAAATCGTTTCTGCAGTTCCATATTACCCATAGTAAAGCACATACTCCTAACGGGCATGTCTCGCTGTTACTACGTCGATCCCATCTAGCCACGTCCCAAATAACGTGTTGATGGAGGGAGTTATATTAAAAGCTATGTGGACCGACCTCAACAAAATCTTTGCCATAGGGCAATCAAGAAAGAGGTGTCTGATTGATTCATCACTATCACAAAAACTACATCTTTTAGAACCCGTCCAGTTTCGTTTCGCCAAATTATCTTTAGTTAAGATTACCTGTTTGTGGACAAAGCACATAAACACTTTGATTTTTAAAGGCACCTTGACTTTCCAAACATATTTCGAACTAGGAATCATGCTAGTGTTGATAATATCCAATTACATGGATTTCACTGAAAACTCCCCATTCTTAGCTAGTTTCTAGCGTAGCTGATCTAGCTATTGAGAAAGTTGGACATCCATCAATCTTCTCACAAGATGGAGCCAAGATTCCCAACGGTCTCCCACTAGCGTCCTCCTGAATTGGATATTAAGAGGGGTTGACTGTTGTACTCTTGAAACGTAAGCGTCTCTTCGCTGAACAATATTATAGAGAGGGGGATATTGGATCGCAAGGGGTGTCTCCCCTAGCCATCTATCCTCCCAGAATCTTGTGGAAGTATCATTTCCAACCACAAATTTTGTCCTATTGAAAAATGTTGATTTCACTCGCATGAGTCCCTTCCAAAAAGGCGAATCAGTCGGTCTTACCGTCACATGGGACAAAGTTTTGGAGTGAAGGTACTTATTAAGAAGAATTTGTGCCCAAGTGGCATCCGTCTCTACAGATAACTTATACAGCCATTTGTTGAGCATACATCTGTTCTTCACCTCTAAATTTTCAATGCCTAGACCCCCTTGGTCTTTCGGCCTACAAATGATATCCCAGTTAGCGAGTCTATATTTTTTTAATTCATCACTCTGCCAGAAGAAGCGCGATCGATAGAAATCTAGCATTTTCCGTACTCCAACTGGTACTTCGAAAAAAGACAATAATAACATAGGCATACTTGTGAGAACCGGATTAGTAAGAATCAATCGTCCTCCATATGACATAAGCTTGCCCTTCCAGCAACTATGTTTTTTCTCAAATCAATCTTCAATGCTCTTCCACTCTTTGCTAGAAAGCTTGCGATGGTGGATTGGTACACCCAAATACGTGAAGTGTAGAGATCCCAATTCACACCCGAACAATTCTTTGTAAGCTTGTTGTTCTTCTTTAGCTCTTCCAAAGCAGAATAATTCACTTTTCTGAAAGTTAATCTTCAACCCCGACAATTGTTCGAACAAGCATAAAACTAGTTTCATGTTTCTAGCTTTAGCCAAATCATGCTCCATAAAGATGATAGTATCATCAGCGTACTGTAGGATGGATACTCCCCCGTCAACTAAATGCGGGGCGAGGGCACCTACCTGACCATCATCCTTGGCCCTTCCTATCAGGATTGTCAACATGTCAACTACTATGTTGAACAGAATCAGGGACATCGGATCTCCTTGCCGCAGACCCTTATGCATCTGGAAATAATGACCTATATACGTCATCATTAACCCTTATTCCAACACTCCCTTTTTGCGTGAACGAGTCTACTTGGTCTCTCTAGGCCTGATTGAATCCTTTCATACAAAAAGCCTGCTGAAGAAATGGCCATTTTACCTTGTCGTACGCTTTCTCAAAAATTCACTTTGAAAACCACCCCATCTAGTTTTTTCGTGTGGATTTCATCGAGCGTTTCATGCAGAACCACAACCCATTCTAGGATATTTCTGTCCGACATGAAAGCAGTTTGGGACGGCTGCACCACAGAATGCGCAATCTGTGTAAGCCTATTAGTCCCAACTTTGGTGAAGGTTTTAAAGCTAACATTAAGAAGACAGATCGGCCTAAATTGCTCAATTCTTACAGCCTCTGTTTTCTTAGGAAGCAGAGTGATAGTACTGAAATTTAAGTGAAACAACTGCAACTGTCCCAAGAAAAGATCCTGGAACATCGGAAGCAAGTCCCCTTAATGATGTGCCAACACATTTTATAAAACTCCGCCGGAAAACCATCCGGTCTTGGAGCTTTATTATTTTCATTTAGGATGGCTTCAAACACCTCTTTCTCCTAATATGGGGTTGTCAAAATATCGTTCTCATCAACTGCGAGCTGAGGAACATCCTCAATCCTCGACTCATCCAAAGAAACAAAATTGTCCTCAGGAGGCCCAGACAGCTGCTTATAATAATTGGTGATATATACCTTTAGGTTCTCCTGTCCTAAAATCATTCCCTCATCTTGCTCAAGCTGAAAGAATCTCTTCTTTCAGTGCTTGCCATTCGCAATCATGTGGAAGAATTATGTGTTATCATCCCCTTGGACGATTTTGCGCACTTTAGCTCGCAGTGCCCACTTCAATTCCTCCTCACGGAGCAGTTCTTTCAATCTTAACTCCAGCTCCACTTTAGTTTCTAGCTCTCTGGTATCTAAAATGGAGGGCTCAACTTTTAAATCCAGGGATTGAATAAGCAAAAGGAGCCTTTCCTTCCCAGCCTTATATATCCCACTCAGATGTTTAGCCCAACCCCGCAAGAACTGCCTCAAATGCCTGATTTTATTTTGCCAACGCTCAACATTCGTTCCCCCTCCTGAATCTTTAGCCCATTCTCTTGCAATTAGATCGAGAAACCCTTCTCTTTCAAACCACACTGATTCAAAAGAGAACGTGCTCTTGTTCCCCACATGCGTTGTCTCTCCCAAGTCAACCAACAGTGGGGTATGATCCGAGATTGCGTGAGAGAGCGCTTGGACTGTCACAAGGGGAAACTTCTGTTCCCAATCAACGCTCGCAAGGACCCGATCCAACTTCTCAAAGGTCAGGCCGGTAATGTGTTGGCCCAAGTGAACCTCCTACTAGAAAGCTCAATCTCTCGAATGTCTAAGCTTTTAGTAATTGTATTAAACATAAACGACCATTTGCCGTCAAAGTTATCATTGTTTTTTCCTCCTGTCTACGGATAATGTTAAAATCACCCCCAATCGGGATTGGGAGCTGCTTGTTACCACAAATACGGACTAAATCTGCCAAAAAGTCTGGTTTGAGTTCAAATTGCGCAACCCCATATACCGCCACCAAAAGCCCAATTAAATCCATCGGCCTTTGACCGAACCCAACTTAACCCCAAAGTCTCCCATAACCACATTCCTAACTTCCAAAGAATCGCATTTAACCCCAAGTAAAATCCCACCGGATCTTCCTCTCGGGGGTAGACAATGCCAATCAAAGTCAACCCCTCCCGACAGAGTACTAAGGAACTTGGGGGGGGGTGAAATTATCCCTTCCAGTTTCTGAAAGGGCACTAAAATCCAATTTATGATCTATAGAAGCATCCGCTAGAAACCTAGCCAAGTCCTTAAGACCTCTGCTATTCCAAAAAAATCCTTTCATATTTCATCATGAAATTTTTTAGTGGTTCGGATCCTAGCACTTCTACGCACAGCCGACGCTGGATAAATCCTACGATTCCATTTGCGTTTCGGTTTGTTTTGGTCCTCTACCCGGTCCTCACGACCGAGTTCGGTGGACACATCCACCTGGGACTCAACATTACTGGAATCCCTTGGGGAAGTAAAGTAGTCCTCCTCCTCATTCTCAGGGATAGAGGGTGCCAGATCGCACAAAAGCTATCAAGCACATTGACCCCCAAAGCGTCTACATCAGAATCGTTCATAGATTTAACAGCCGCTAGGTTTCTAATCATCTCTAAAGCACGCTCCGCTTCAAGATCCAATAGATCATTAACAGACTTAGAAACTTCAATGTCGTTACTACCCATCCCAACTGATTTGCGTTATGAATAATCTCTTCATTAGAAAAATGCAAAATTGAACTGGAAGTGTTGACTGACATACCAGTAGTGACCTCAATATCACGAAGCTTGGCCGCCCGCATGGCGCACCGTAGCTGCATGTCATCAACATCCGGCTGATCCTGGAGGTGACAGCTCATCTGCCGACCATCAGAAACAGGGTTCGGAATCCCTCCAAAGGCGATGATGTCGTCCCGAGTGACCCCAAGGGGCGGAGGCCACCTGCCCGCGCCCCCTCCCGATCCGGCATCTCCTCCGGTGCGTGTGCGTCCACCAAGGAAGAATTAGGGGCGGGGGCCTCCTGCCCACACCCCCTCCTGGACCGTCACCGCCAGGTACGTGAAGCACGTCCACAGCGTCGCTCGGCGTCGCCGGACACCTCATCTGCAGCGAATCACCATCCCACTCGAGTGCAGCGGTGGATCGGTGGGCCTCCTTCCCATGATCCTCCCTGTCCTCGCAGCGAAGCTCCGTAGACCGACCAAACTCCGTCTCTGGACCTACCATCGGTTGGTTTCCATTTTCATAAAATAGCCATACACATCAGCAAATAAGCACTAATAAATTCCTATATTTTATCTCCAGATCAGTTTGCTGAAATAGAAATGTTGCCGACCAAACTAAATATATTAGTATGCCAATATCGTCTACAGGTAGAATATAAACGTATCCAGATGTTGTCACTTTCATGTTGCCTTTCGGGCTCCTCTAGCTGTCACGGCTGCGAGAGACCACAAGGTCCATGCACATTTGTCATGTTTAGCTTGGGCGCTTGTGATTCGCCCGCCCCTTTAATTGCACAAACGGCAAAAAGATAACTGAGATATGTGGTTAACCATCAGTCATAACCCTATCTCTAGGTATGTTCACTTCTTTTTCTCGCATGTCCATGGTCACTCATGGTATCACGACCTTTTCTTCTTGTGCGTCCACTTCTCTGTCAACTTCACAGCTTGATTCTTATCAGAAAAAAAAGAAGCTTCACAGCCCATTTATCTGAGAGTGGTAGCAATATAAATAAAAAGGCAAGGGAGGCAGAAAGGAGAGCCACCACGCCGGTGCTAGCTGCTACTGAAAAGGCCCTTGTTCCTTCCAAAGATTATTTCAGTGGTTCACGTATGTGTGGTTTGGTGGACCAAAGCTAGGTTATTCTAGCTTAGTGTAACTGGCATTGTGGCTTCGGCTATATATGTAGACAAAAAAGGAAAGCTGGAGAGGAGTTAATTAGCACCCAATTAAGTTTGCAAAATTCTCAAAGGCATATGTTTATCAGAATCTTTTACTTAATTGTGGCGAGTTGCACTTCGACGTTTTACCATCCGAAATTGCTCCGAGCTTTTATATTGGTTGTATGCATAGTAGCAATTACTCCGTCTTTTGGTAAGCAAATGGCGTAGACATTGTGTGTGTAACACATCTTTGAACATTATAAAGAAAATACTACAAAGATAATTTCCATAACATCCAATTTTACTGTTTTTACTCAACTTGCTAATCTGAAATGTTTTTATATATTGTTAATAAAAGATAGAAAAGTTAAGCTGCACGCTTTTGAGAAAATCATCTATTTACAAACATAGGTAGTACAATTAAGTACCTATCATCATTTATTTATTTTCATCAGGCATAACTTTTTTTAGAGAGACTTGCGAACGTGTTTGCATGGAATTTACGCCATTCGACCAGACATGCCATTTGAAATTAAGCGGTTGCAAGTGAATGGCCTTTCACAAAGCAAATTCATCACCTAACATACCAGTGCTTTTTTTTTTTCAAAAGCGTCACATCTAAACCTAATGCAATTAGAAGGGGCCATTTTCTATTTTAGTCAAAAGGTGAATATATGGTTAAAAGGAAAGAGACGACACATCGTTTGACAATGAAAATGTTGATGCGGGGAATTTTTGCTCCACGAAAGAAAGCAATGTCTTTTGCTCCTAGTCCCTACACGTAGTGGTAGTGCAGCTCATGCTATAACCACTTGATCGAGCCTTGAGCACTCCACAAATTCAGGTACCACATGACATGACATAGCTAGCTTCTACACCACTACACGAAACTTAATTTATTCCTCCCCGAAAGCCAATCAACCAAGAGATGGACAACACCCAGTAAAGATGACACATTTGTTCTCCTCTCCATACGTTATGCTCTAACCACTTGGATCTACTACCGACCTAGCTACCGTTGGT
>NC_041393.1:611279438-611284444 GCF_002162155.2 Triticum dicoccoides | reverse complement strand
AACCAGAGATTATCCCATAGTTTTATGTAAGTATCAACCATGCGCTCAATGTGCCACAATGGCAAAAATGTCTCGTCCCGTCGTCCGTGCCCTGTTTTTTTTTGATACACCGTCTTAATGACTAGATTCCTTGTCCACCGGAAATTTCGCAATTTGGAATGGTTACTGCGAATTCCGTTGCCACGAGGTACCCGCTCGAGGAAAAAATCGATTTTTTATGCATTTTGTGAATTTGAATGGTTAATATGTTATCAAATAGAGGAGAAATTCACCTTGAACACATGTCAAGCAATGTCCTAATGGTTCTGCTGCACAGGAGGGTGCTGTGGCATCATTTCATTGCGTTGCGGGTTGGAATCCTTTCCCTGCTCTTTTTATTGCCTAATTCCGCTGTATATTAAAAAAATATATACAAAGTGTTTAAATGGGGCTCGACCTCTAGACGTCGATGTCATTTATGAGGGGAGAACCATGGTGCCTTAAGCAAGTTTATTATATGTACTAGCTAATTGCCCGTGCGTTGCAACGGGAGTATACATATTCTAGTTGTTCATACATCTTCTAGCTGTTCAACACCAATCTTGATGCACATTAGGCTGAAATGTTAAAAAAAATCTTCCTCTCCACACACTATCTCAGCCATACAGATCCATGTTTGCAGTTCCCTTTCCATGCCCATCCACACAATTTGAATTTAAAACACATACCATCCAGTTGGCATATTTCACAGTGTGCTTATCTTGACAAGGCCTGACAACAATTTTCGACTGTGTCACGTAAACTTCCCCCTCCCCCTCTCTCCTTTCCTCCCTTCCACCCTCAATTACTCAATAGATTCAGACATTTTATTGGTTGAATTGACACGCACATGTTTGACGACCAATTTTATGAAAGTAGAAACTAACACCCGAGACAAACAACCAAATGGATATTTTGTATTCTTTTCATATGTTTTGTAGCAAGGTAATATGCATAGGCATTTATTGTTCCTTTTTATTTGACAATTGCTTACAGATCTTAGCAACATGAGACTGAACATCACAAGTCTAAAAAAACAATATTGATACCAAATATAGTTTCAAGTGGTAGTTGAGATCTCATAATCCACAAAGGATCAAACAATAATGCTAAATAAGATACTTATTCTCAATGTTCACTTACATAACGTGGGCCAACCTTCATACTGTAATTTTTCTACTACAGCCTCTTCTCCATCCTTGATATAGAAGTTCCTCATTCTCTGGACCAGAAAAAGGGTAGGTGCTCAAAAGTGCAGCTAGTTGTTCCATATTCTTTTTAAACCAAGCCATAAATGCACCTTGAATTATTGATCAAGGCGATGAGTAAATTCAGCTAATATTCCTAACAAGGGGAACCTTCTGGTCCCAATTACAGAGCTACGTCAAGTGTTTAGCATGTCAAATCACTTCTTAATTATTCCCACCATTTTTTCAGACATCAAAGGAGGGGCGCCCCGGTAATTTGGATCTTCGAATCCGTGGATGCATTGCGAGTTTGTGATATTTCTAAGATCATAAAAAAAATAACTGGGTGTATTAATAAATGAGGCAAATATGTGTAGAAAGCACATTGGAACTGCTATTCTAGACGCACAACCAAAATCCAAAGTAGCCCTTTCAAAACAATTCTCTTAGTTAGCGCACTACTGCATTGAGAAATCTTTTTACATGTGTTGAGAGACTACACAAATATGGTTTTGTACTTAAAGAGGTACCACGACTATCTAGTCTACATCAATTATGATCCTAGCCTATCGCAATCGGATTTATGTGATGAGTGCATATGTACTCGTCATTCCAATTGGTTCAATTTTTTTCATGGATTGTATCATTATTTGCTGGCTAACAAGAAAAGGTAGATATCTAGCAAAAGTGTACTCGTTTGCGGTGTTGTCTAGTGAAAGATAGAAAGAATGTTTCCTTACCAACGGATTCACAATTGCTCTTGATGTCATCAACGCCAACAAAGTGAAAGCTTCTAGTACAAATCAACTCTGAGGATCTGATATGTAAATCCTCCTGGAGAGTTATAGTCCACTATGCTGTCATGGGCACGTACTGTTACATGTAGCAGACAGGTGAGTTTTACAAATCAATATGCATGGATCCTACCTAACCTTTACTTGCGTGGATCGAGCAGTACAATGTAAATGAAATCATGAAGTGCAATGAATGAATGGTTTCAGTGTTTCGCTGTCAATGTCAACCAATCAAATCCGCGCACCATTCATGGAGAGCCTGGTCAAATCAACATTTTACTTTCTTCATCTCCTCTATCTGCATGTATATTAGCAATGTGTTCGAAATGCACATAGCCACGCACCCTTTAGCATCATGATTATAATAATCAAAGGATACCAGATTCAGCAAAAGGTTGTACATGCATCAGGTTGTACTGTGTATCAGACGTTGGGTGATGACGGCTGCACAACACGTCCGGCCGGCGCGGGTAGACCCATCAACCTCGTTCCTGCACATCAAGCCAGCTGTGGCATGGCTTCTACATGCTCTCTCCTTCGGTGCAGGGACCTTGGGGTGGGGCTGCGACGCCTCGCGATGATGGAAACCAGGCACATCTGCCAAGCCGCCAAATATCTTTGTGAATATAAGAAGGATTCAGTCCAACTATCTCTGTTAATATAGCAGTAATAATAAATTTGTTTATACACAAGGAGCAGAAACCGTAAACCTAGTCAAAAGTAGGGAAAAGGGAAACCAATCTGCTGCATGCTAAGTAAGCTCCAAATCTCTACAGCCGATGAAAGAAGAACGAAATTTGATTAAGAAATACTCCCTCCGTCCGGGTTTATTGGGCCCCTGGGCGGAGGGAGCTCGTCCGCTCTTATTAGGCCCCTTAATCGATATGGCTGCCAAAAGCAGAAAACGCTTCATTGCTTTCTCGATCTCCTCAGCCGCGGTTTATCTTCCGAAGCGCATTAAATTTCCAACCGCTGGCATGTAGAAGAAGCTGCTATACATTGAGCGGACTAGTACTCCTAGCACAACGCCACAACAGTAGTCCCAGGAAAGAAACCAGCGTCTCGCCGGCCGGATGCAGCGCCGTACCAGCATGTCGTCGCGACCGAAGGCGGAGCACAGCGTCGACGTTGATCCGGACGCGGAGACCCAGTCCGGGCTGGGCTTGGACGCGTCGCCGACCAACCTCGCCGCTGCTGGGCACGCAGAGCTCGGTGTCCATGGTGCGTCGCTGGCGGAGCACAGCGTGGACGTCGATCCGGACGCGGAGACCCAGTCCGGACTGGGCTTAGGCGCGCCACTGCCAGACCTCGTCGCTGCTGGGCACGCAGACCTCGGCGTCTATGATGCGCCGCAGGCCGAGCACGACATGAAGGTCGCTCCCGACGCGGAGACCCAGGCCGAGCACGACGAATCCTTGAAGACAGGGTTCTCCGGCATACTAGCGGGTTCTAGGTTTGAAAGGCAATACATGACACGAGCTTTCTTGTTTTCTTCCGCTAGCATAGGCTTGAGCTCGTTGGTGTGTTTGCGTAACTCATGCTCCTTCAAAAGCCTGTGAACGGTGGTCTTCGCCATGTTCAATGCACTGGCAACATCTCTAATTGTTGTTCGATCATTCACAGGAAAACGCCTGCACCGGCGTACACGCCCGGAAAGACCGAGGCGTAGCTGGCCTTGCCCGCAGCCGGCATGACCAAGACCTGGCCGGCCTTGCCCGCGGCCGTTGCTCCCTTCTTCTTCGCCATGAACTTGCAGCTCTGGTGGTATGTTAAGATCGAAAGGAAGCATAGCTCGATGACTTTGTGGTTGGAGGATGCTTAGAGCATGCCTATATTTATAATGGACACACAAGTTCCTTTCAAAGCAAAAACATGGCGCGAGCTCTACTAATCAAAAACATGGCGCGAGCTCAGAACTGCAAAAACATGGCGCCAGCTCAAAACTGCAAAAACATGGCGCGAGCTTGCTCTCCAAACCAAAACTGCAAAAACATGGCGCGAGCATGCGCTTCTGATTTTTCCGCTGCTACGTTTGTCTCCCAACCAGCCAATGCATGCGCTTCTAATCTCCTTGATTGGCGCATGCATGCGCCATGCAGCGTCCGAGCGCACGCGAAAAAGTAGCAGCAGCACCGCGCGTGAGGTGGCGTCTGGTTCGGAAGCGCCAGGGAATTAAATTGAGCGTGGGGCTGCATGCGGGTGAAGTTGGATTTGTTTTGGGCAGTAAATCGTGCATGGAAACCGAAGGACAGCGCTTGTTTCCAGGGAATTAATCACGGTGCCTTGGTACCTGCGATTTGGTTGGGGGGCCTAATAAACCCGGACGGAGGGAGTACCACTATACCAGTTGTGTATTCCACCGACTACCTATGCCTTGTTAGTGTTTAGGACTTAGGAGTTTGCTGCCTGGGCATGGAGCGGCGCCTCGACCCAGGTCAACATCCCCATCCTCCTCCTTCTCCACCACGACCCCGTTGGCCTTCTCGTCCTTGTCTCCTCCTTCCTTGTCGGATGCAGGATCCACGTCGTCACAGATGCAGACGTGGAGCACTACTAAGGGGACATCGACGGTGAGCGGGAACAGGGGGTTGGCCATGGCGGCAAGGGCGAGGGTGAGGAAGAGCGCGGCGACGAGGCGGCCATGGAGTGCAGAATTGGGGAAGGCCTTAAGGAGCCTTCGTAGAGGAGGAGCCCCTTGGAGGCCTGGCGGTGCGTTGCGAGGAGAAGGGGCGAGGGGATCACGGCGTAGTGGAAGGGGAAAGCGCGGAGGTATGCTGGATGTTTCCAAACATGAATTCTGCGTGGTTGCGGTTTCCTTGGATAATTTTTTTCTTACGAGCGGTAGCGTTGGTGGAGGTGGGATCGACGAAAGGATTGACGGGAGACGGAACATTATGTTTCTTTTAGGTAGTAGAGAAGTAGAGATTACTAGTTCCACAGCTATTTGACTGGCTCACATATTTGATGTGAAAGTTTGATTGAAAATTTCAAATGGTATTTTATTGCT
>NC_041393.1:611213989-611278975 GCF_002162155.2 Triticum dicoccoides | reverse complement strand
TTAATATGAAGACAAAAATTCTGAAGTGACCTGAAAGAAGGTTAAACCCAAAAAAGAACATCTGCTTTACCATATCATGTGATCATCAATTATTTTGATGCGAATGTCGTACGGCCACGCGGCAGCATCAATCAATCGTTGCAGCAATGTAGGGCCGCATGAACAAACATGCAGGCAACTATTATCCCTGCTGCCTCCACGTAAAATTGCTTCTGCTTTCCCGCGTTTGCTATGGAAGATGGGACAAGGAATCGGGATAATGGTAGAAAAAAAGAGAGGAACAATTAAAGAGGGAGGAAACGAAAGAGAGAGGCTAAACTAAAAGGCATGTAAAATCACACAAATCTCCCGACATGTGTAGCTGGATGGTAGCATAGCAGACACGTAGGAGTACGTGGGTAGAGTAGGTGAGAATGACATGGTCCCATCCCTCCTCAATTTCGCAGAATTCCCTGGCTCCATTATTGTTCCCATCGACCCTCACCGTATTAGCCATTCACCCCACTTTGATCACTTGGTTACTACTAGTAGTAGTGCTAAAAAAGGAAGAGAACTCATCACGGTAACCTAATGGAGGATGCAAGAAAGTTTAACAAGACTAGGAAATGTTCGGAAAAGGGCAAAACAAAGAGAGGCTATAAACTAAAGAGAGCTAGCCGATCTGACTCAGCCAGAAAGTGGATGTGGAGATCACTGGATTCCTGCACTAGAGTCCTAAAAGCCAAGATGAATCATAGAAATCATAATAGAAAGGGTGTTTATTATTTTTTGTGCTCGTGCATGCTCCCCACGTACGTCTAGGGCCAATTTGGCATCAAACCAAAGACATGTTCCTGTCGTGATCAGGCTCACTCACACGCCTCCTTTTCCATTTTTTGAGAGGCTCACTCAGGCACCTCCTTGAAAAGAAGTCCGATCAGACTCCAACTTGTGAGTTGGATGGCTACGTTCCCCAATCGTCCGAGAGAATCTAAAGTCATCCCATCCTCGGATCTCATTCGCTATCTTTTTACTTCTTGTAAAGTACCAGTTTCACTATTTTTTGGCGTTGCTGTGTCAGATGAGATGAGATGCGGTTGGTTCCACGGACAAGAATGTAACAAGTTAGGACCCTTTTGGCCAGGAGCACATGATATACGCGTTCAACGCTAAGGTTAATTGTGGGATATTAAGTATCCTGAGCTGAGCTGGCCTCCATGACCTGGAGGGAGGAATAGAGCCGAGAATATAGTTCTTCGCCACAATGTCGTACATCTGCAGTTCTGCGTCGCTCGTCCTGATACACAACATAGGGCACTTCTTCCAGATACATCTGTTTGAGCGAGAAGTAATTTTGAACGGAGAGAATAATTAAGACTCTGTTTACCCGTGATGGGCCTAACGTGCATGGTGGATTATCACCACCCGCTTAGCATTCTTGTGGATTATCACCACCACCTTAGCATTCTGGTCAAGTGATCGGAATTTATGGAGGATCTTAACCAAAATCAGCAAATAGTACTACTAGTCTGTACTTCTATACTACTACATAGTGTACGAGTTTTGAATGATAGCAAAGCATCAATCCTGGCCGTTGGCCTTCTATATCCAACGGTTGACAGTTGAAGGATTCGCAGTGAACAGTACCCCAGCTGCTTCTAATGGCTTCTGGAACCATCCCCTCACACTTCCAGCTTTCCTTGCCATTGTTGCGTATGTCAGGGAGTCTGACTGAGACCCGAGTACGAGTATGGGGTCGGAGGAGAAACAAAAGTAAATAATTTATGGGGTCCATCACGTACTGTATATATTTATTTCCTTTCTTTGGAAGTTTCTAGACGTCACCAGACCACAAGAATTGTATCATAATAATTACAATTTTTTTGTTAATTCATTTTTGCATGTGTACATCAACAATATTTCTTTTGCTCTGAATTCATTGCAAAGTATTATATATCATTTTTTAATTTCTAGAATCATCAGGAAAATATTTTTAAGACGTGCATTGCACGTGTATACATACTAGTAGTATATAGTACTAATATGTCTAAGTTTGCAAATTGGAATGCACTGATATGAGAGCAACTCCAGTGGGGCGACTCTTTTCTTGCGCCGCCGTTCGTTTGGGTCGGCGCGGACAGAAAAGGCGGCCCAACTCGCCGACCCAAACGGACGTGCGTCCGCTTTTCGTCCGCGAGCGACCCATTCCCGGCCCATTTTGAGCCGGATTTGCGTCGGCGCGAACACGCGACGGACATGCGCACGCTCGCCCTCTCCTCTCCCGGGCCCGCTGGTGTGTGTCACATTGCCCATACAACAGCACCCCTCGCCGTCTTCCTCCGTCGCCGCCACCGCCGCCCCATTTTTGCCGGCGACTTTGCCAGCTGCCGGGGCATCCACATCCGCCCAGCTACGCCGCCCACTCCCACGTCGTCCGCCACCGTCGTCTTGCCGCCGGGAGCCTACTGCTTCCCACCCCCGCGCCCCCAGCGCACAGCCGCTCCCGACCAAGAAGCGGCCTCGCCGCCCAGCCAGATCCTCACCGGCACGCTCGTCGGAAGACGGCACGCTCGTCGGACGCCGGCAGGACAGCTAGCTGGTTCGTGCGCCGCGACTCCCTTCGCCGACGCGCGCAAGCTGTCCGACAGTTTGCCAAGGTACAAAATGAACTCCGTCGACGAGTTTTTTTTTCACAATTTCCTTTGCGACTCCGACGATTCATCCTCCGATGACGAGGAGGAGATATTGGCTGCCGTGTTGGTCCATCACCACCTCAACAGCCAGCGGCCATTGTTTCGTGGCTCCATTCCGGGCCACCTTCCGGCGTTGAATCGCACCCGACAAAGCGGCCATTTCCTTCTTTGGAAGGACTACTTTGATACAACAAACCCGTTGTTCAAACATCAGAAATTTCGCCGCCGTTTCCGTATGAGTAGGCATCTTTTCAACCATATTAGCTAGAGAGGGGGTGGTCGGCTATGATGACTATTTTGAGTGCAAAGAGGATGCCGTTGGCAAGATTGGTTTTTCCTTTTATCAGAAATGCACTGCCGCCATCCAAATGCTTGCGTATGGAGTGCCCGGTGATCTCATTGACGAGTACGTTCGTATGACCGAGTCTACTTGCCTAGTCTCCCTGTATAAGTTCTGCAAGGCTGTTATTGCTGTGTTTGGCCCTGAGTACTTGAGAGAGCCGACTGCTGAAGATACAACCCGTTTGTTGGCGATAAATGCCAGCAGGGGCTTCCCAGGGATGCTTGATAGTATAGACTGCATACATTCGGAGTGGAAGAACTACCCTTCTGCTTGGCAAGGGCAGTATAAGGGCCATATCAGGGCTTCCACTGTCATACTTGAGGCAGTGGCGTCTCAAGATCTCTGGATCTGGCACTCTTTCTTTGGCATGGCCGGATAACACAATGATATCAACGTGCTTCAGCACTCGCCAGTGTTTGCTAGGCTTGCCGAAGGCAACAGCCCACCGGTGAACTTTACTATTAACGGTGTGACGCCCGGGTAATTAAGCTACAACAACCCTCTGCTAATGATGCCACATCACTTCGATTATTGTTGATGATCTCGCGTCAGTTCGAAACCGATTCAAATTCAAATTCAAAATCAAGCAAACAATAAAAGTTTTCAAATATTAGAACTAAAATGTTCTTAATGGGACAAATAAATCATGGATAATATTGGTGGAGAAACAGCATCTTTGTAAAACAATTAAATACCCTAAAGTGATTAAAACAGTAGCAAAAACAATTAATTATACCGCTATTATATTTTGTAAAATACTAATCTATTTTAGCTAGGTGCCAAACTTATTGTGGCAGTGGTATAATTAATGTTACTATTTTAGGGGCTAATTGAATATTTTACGAAACTAAAACAATTTGGGGAAAATTAAAACAATAAAAGAATAAATAAATAAAAAGGAAAATAAATGGAAACCAAAAAAAAGGGAAACTTAATCTACTGGGCCATGTGGCCCATTAGGCAAAATAACCCAGCCCAGCCGAGCCTCTCCTCCCTCCTGTTCACGGGAGGGCGTGGCGCTCATCCACCGGCGCCATAGCCGGCGATGTGCACGCGTCGGCGATCCCCCGGTCGCGTGGATGGATAAGGCCACCCAAACCCCCCTGGAGAACCCTAGCCTCGCCACTTTTCCTCCCGCTCGCTGCCTCCTTCTTCCTCGTGCACTGCCGAGCCATCGACGCCATGGTTCTCCTCGTCCGCATGCTCTCAGTCGTCCCCGCGGGCTGGGACCTTTCCAGCAGCGCCTTCGCTATCCGCCGCGTCATCTACGCAACCGGATTGAGGCCGGGAGGCCACCACATCGACCAGATCGACGCCATCTTCTTCCTCGATCGTCGCCATTGCTCTTCGTCGATCTGTCGCCTCTGCAGCTCCTAAGCCACCAACGGGCCTCCGTGTGCCTCCGCGGTGAGCTCCTCGGCCGATTCCCCCTCTTCTCTGGCTCGATCTGTTCCGTTTGTGGCCGTCCCGTGAGCTTTGTCCACCATGGCAAAAGTTCAGTGTCCGCGTACATGTGCGCTGCTCCTCTGTTGGTGGTGCGTGTTGCTGCTTCCTTCTACCTCCTGCTGCTCGTGTCGTCACGCCCGTGCTCTCGCTCGCTGGCCTCTGGAAGCGACTGGTTGCGCCCGGCCGCGCCTACGCGTGACCGCCTACTCGTGGCCTCGCCCCCTGCTCGCCGCTCGCTACCATCCGCGCCCATCAGGGCCGCGCCCTGCTTCCCCGTGCGCTGGCGCTGGCCTCGCTAGCCTCACTGGCTGGAACGAGCCCCCAGCCTTGCAGCCTCGGCCAAAGGCCACTGCCACCTGGGCCCAACCCGTGTTAACTAGGAAGGCCCTAATTAACTAAGCCCAAAACACCCTTTGCTAATTTTCTCAATTTTTTTAATAAAAACTGGCACATGGGTCAATGACAGATGGGTCCCACTAGACACGTTGACCAGTCAACTGACCCCACCTGTCAGCTTCTAACACATGCTGTTGGGTACACTTTGGGTGCACTTGGCTTTTAGTCCATTTAATATCTCGAATTATTAATAAATCCAGAAATTGAGAAATTCATTAAAACTTTGGAAAATAATATAAGATAAATCGTAGCTCGGATGGAAAAACTTTGTACATGAAAGTTCCTCAGAACAACGAGACGAATCCGGATACGCTGCCCGTTCGTCCGCCATACATCCCTAGCATAGCAAACACGCAATTTTCCCCCTCCGGTTCATTTGTCCGGAAACGCGAAACACCGGGAATACTTTCCCGGATGTTTCCCCCTTCATCGGTATCACCTACTACCGCGATTGGGCACACCTAGCATCGTTACTTGTCATGTCATGCATCGATATGCATCTGTTTGCATGGTATTCATTGTTTCTTCCCCCTCTTCTCTCGGGTAGACTACGAGACCGACGCTGCTGCTGCCCAGTTCGACTACGGAGTTGACGACCCCTCCTTCTTGCCAGAGCAACCAGGCAAGCCCCCCCCCCCCTTGATCACCAGATATCGCCTATTCTCCTCTATACTGCTTGCATTAGAGTAGTGTAGCATGTTACTGCTTTCCGTTAATCCTATTCTGATGCATAGCCTGACATTGTTGCTACATCTGTTGATACCTTACCTGCAATCCTAAATACTTAGTATAGGATGCTAGTTTATCATCATTGGCCCTACATTCTTGTCAGTCTGCCTTACTATACTATTGGGTCGTGATCACCTGGGAGGTGATCACGGGTATATACTATACATATATACATATTACGGATGGTGAATAAGTCGGGTCCGCTCGAAGAGTACCCGCGAGTGATTAACGGATTGGGGGCTGAAAGGACCTTTGTCCCGACGGCCCTCTATGTGGATCTTTGTGGCAGAGCGACAGGGCAGGTTGAGACCACCTAGGCGAGAGGTGGGCCTGGCCCTGGTCGGCGTTCGCAATTGCTTCATAATAACAGGCTTAACGAGATCTTGGTATTTGATCTGAGTCTGGCCACTGGCCTATACGCACTAACCAACTACGCGGGAAAGATATGGGCACTCAACGTCATGGTATCAGCCGAAGCCTTCTTGACGTCAGCGACGGAGCGGCGCGCGCCGGATTGGACCGCGTAACGTGACTTCCTTTGTAATGGAGGTTGCTAGGTCTGCTTCCGGCCGCCCTCGCAACGTGCAGGTGTGCAATGGGCGATGGGCCCAGACCCCTGCGCGCATAGGATTTAGACCGGCGGGCTGACCTCTCTGTTGTGCCTAGGTGGGGCTGCGATGTGTTGATCTTCCGAGGCCGGGCATGACCTAGGAAAGTGTGTCCGGCCAAATGAGATCGAGCGTGTTGGGTTATGTGGTGCACCCCTGCAGGGAAGTTTATCTATTCGAATAGCCGTGTCCCTCGGTAAAAGGACGACCCGGAGTTGTACCTTAACCTTATGACAACTAGAACCGGATACTTAATAAAACACACCCAGACAAGTTCCACAGACAACCCAGTGATCGCTTTTCCACAGGGCAACAAGGAGAGGATCGCCGGGTAGGATTATGCTATGCGATGCTACTTGGAGGACTTCAATCTACTCTCTTCTACATGCTGCAAGATGGAGGCTGCCAGAAGCGTAGTCTTCGACAGGATTATCTATCCCCCTCTTATTCTGGTATTCTGCAGTTCAGTCCCCCGATATGGCCCTTTACACATATACCCATGCATATGTAGTGTAGATCCTTGCTTGCGAGTACTTTGGATGAGTACTCACGGTTGCTTTCTCCCCCTTTCCCCCCTTTCCTTTCTTTCTGGTTGTCGCAACCAGATGCTGGAGCCCAGGAGCCAGACGCCACCGTCGACGACGACTACTACACGGGAGGTGCCTACTACTACGTGCAGCCCGCTGACGACGACCATGAGTAGTTAGGAGGATCCCAGGCAGGAGGCCTGCGCCTCTTTCGATCTGTATCCCAGTTTGTGCTTGCCATCTTATGGCAACTTGTTTAACTTATGTCTGTACTCAGATATTGTTGCTTCCGCTGACTCGTCTATGATCGAGCACTTGTATTCGAGCCCTCGAGGCCCCTGGCTTGTATTATGATGCTTGTATGACTTATTTATGTTTTAGAGTTGTGTTGTGATATCTTCCCGTGAGTCCCTGATCTTGATCGTACACATTTGCGTGCATGATTAGTGTACGATTGAATCGGGGCGTCACAAGTTGGTATCAGAGCCGACTGCCTGTAGGAATCCCCCTTTCACACTCCTTGGCCGAAGTCGAGTCTAGACATTGCAAAGCTTTTTACTAACTTGGCTGTGCGGCTTACGGGCCCACGTCGCCATTGGGTGGTATTAGGATCTTTTACTCCTCGTCTATGCTCTGGGACTCTGATCTCTCCTCTATTCGGGTTAAATGGTTTTACTAACTCTAACTCTAGGTTCTCGTAACTACTTCCTCCTGGAGAGCCACTCGATTCAGATGATCGCTTGATGCACTTGAAGATTCTGAAGTTACTCTCCGATGTCCCCTCGATACTGTGTGCTCATCGGGTTTGCAACCCTACCACCGAGACATCCCTATGGATAGCTACTTGTACTTGCCATCCTTACCTTCATTCTCGATTACTCTTGATACTACAAGATACCCTGAACTACTTCCAGTTGTTCCGAGAATATGTTGTGCCTACTACCTTGCAGTTCCTTGCCACCTGAATACCTCCTACGGATAATTTCTCGCCCTTATCGAGTATTCATCCATCCCTAGTTGTTCATATGTTTCATATGATACTTTGAAATTCTATCTGATCATTCGAGAATCCTCTTTAAACTATTGCTCTACATATACTTGTCTGCTTGCATTATGGATGCTTCCCGTAGGTCTAGCAACATTCATTAGTCTCCTTTGACACCGTCATTTTGATCCTATTGATTCAACATGAGTGCGAATGCACGCAATCATCGGTTGATTCTTTTAAAATTATCCTTCCGGCTGAGATGTCATTTTGAACATGATCTGCTTATCGACCAATCAAATTGTCGTCGATTGTACCCCTAAGTCTATTCAGTTTACCCATCCTTAATTAGAGTGTTTGCTTCTGATCCCTTGAATCAGAAATCATGATTCTTTACATTGATCTTTGAATTAGTCAGTTGTTTCTATAATCCAATACATTTGTATTGTTTCTTCCTCTGATTGTGTGCCGATGCTCACATCAGCTCCATTATGGACCGTCGGATCCTTTGTTGAATTATCATCCGACAATGTCCTTTGTATACAAAACCTCGAGAAGTTCTTTCACTGATACATAATTCCATTGGTAAATCCTATTCTCTGATTTGGCCAAACCATGCTCTGCTTTTGAGCTGGTGATAATTACTCTTGAAATTTGTGGTATATGTTTCCAAGATGCCCCATTGGGTTGAAGCTATACCTTCCCAAAAACCGTATGAACCTCGAGGGTTTCATAAGTCATACCCTTCCGGTGTTTTACCAGATAATTTTCTACCATACAACTTCTTTGAAGACGAGAAGTGGATGAAAGGTCATGCATTAAAGAAGTGGGAGTCGACCTTGAACTTTGTATTCATGCCCATGGAACTGGTGTGGAACTTATCATGGAAGCTTCTTGCAAAATATTTAATCATTTGGTTAATTATTTCGGTGTCATTAAATTGGATCCCTTGCAGCTATGGTTCCGACCATATTGTTCTCCTTTGATCCCATTTCTCGGGCAAGTTTAAGCATTTGTCGTCTGTCGGTCAATACCCCAGTCCAACCTTGACTTTGATCTACCGTCGAGTATTACACTCTAGTATCTTGAGAATATCATGGAATTGCATAACTTCTTATGGGTTCGTCATCAATTGTTATTTCTCACCGCTTCCAATTTTCCTGGATTTTGGGTTGTCATCAACCGAGAACATCGATTTGTGAATCGAATCAATACTGAGATTCAGTACTCCCAATACTTTGTTGTCGAGATGTTTAATACTCCATTACGTCATTCCTAGCCTAATCGGCTATACAGTATCGTGCTGATTTTAACTATGCTACCTGGTCCTTAATTCCCGGAGCACCACTTTCGGCAATGAGCTCAGCTTACATCGATCTTCCTCGGCGTATCATTTCATCTTGGACAGCAAGCTTGATTTCAAGTTTGTACTGTACTGGTTTCAATAACCTTTCGCTCCATCATTCATTTGACTTGATTTCATCGCCAATCGATTACATCTTCATGAAATTTCACGACAACTGTGTCGTGAAACTCATCAACATTCTGAGCTCTTCTAAGATATCTATCAAATTCTTGATGAAAAATACCACCCTTTGCTCTCGGTGATTTGTGTTATCATCGAACACTTTATTGCCTTTCGTTCAACACAAACTTGTTCATGTTTTGTGTTATACCTTGAGCTCCTCGCTATCTAGCCCATGTTCTATTTTACCTTGGAGTATTACCATCTCTTTTCATCAAGAATGTGGTGAGAATTTCACCACCTCTTAAGAATTCTTGATATAATAACACTTCTTGCCATCTTCGTTCATTCCTTGGTCCCCGTGTTGTTTTTAACCAGAATACCGACAATTGAGCTATGACGCGTGAATTCAAAACTTCTAGCAACGCTATTGCTTTGACGTGAATGGGCGATAGTTTCATTCTAAGTCTTTCGATAATTGAATCACCATTCTAAACATTGATCATGCTATCTAAGCCCATATTATGGGTGCATCTTTCAACCAATGTTTACTTGTGTAGGTTTTCCTCGAGCATGCATCATTATACCATTTGATCTGGCAAATGTTATCTCATTGTTTACATAATTGTGGAAATCCATCCTTTGGAAATCTCGATGATTTGTTGCTGAGTCCATCAGCCACCTCATCATCCTCTCCTTGGTTTAATGATGAAATATTGTTTCAGGAACCCGCTCCCATAGTTCATTTCTCGAGAATCTTGCAATGTCATTTAGTCGATTTGTGTTGCACCTTTTCTTCTCGGACATCCTGAGTCTGAGGTATCATGACACCAATCGGATCTGAATCTCGATCAGATATGATGGTTGGGACAACTTTCTAGGAGTTATGATGTTGGTCCTTTGATGACCCAGTAATATGATGTCATGCCTAGCCCCCCTAGCTGGAGGACGTGTCATTATAATTTCTTTTTCAAGGATAACTATTCTTCCATGAGGAAATCGTAAGACTTATTCTACAAGTTATTCCTGATGGATCCTTTGTGTTTCCAAAGTCTGATCTTCACCTGATGACCATGTCAATGCTATTTCGAAGCATGTCTATGGTACTCCGATTTTCAACAAGAACATTTGAAGCCCAATGCTGAATGTTTCTTGCTCAATTATCCAAACACCGCTGTATGGGTAATGTCATGAAAATTCCCTCCCCTACCTAAAGAGTTTTCTACATTATATCCTGTCATGGATATCATACTCTGCTTGTCCTTGGGAAGGATATACCCTTGAAATATGTGTTTAAACACATTTTCCTTTTCATTGTTTTGTTTAATCTGATAATCATATTTTTCTTTCCATTGGTTGGTTTAACGTTTCTTGTGATCTATATGATCTAAGCAATAATATTCTCCTGCTTATGTAAACACCTCGGTGTAGAACTTTGTCAGTAAGACCCTGTTACTATTGTTGATGACATTCTGGTAGCCACCGATGGACGAGAACCTTGCCTATTGGTCCGCCTTGTTTAACGAGCAAGAAAATGGTTCTCTTCGTCCCTCGACCTTGGTACCGATGTTGTCGCCGACATAACCGACAGACTATCCTCTGACATGCCTGGCTTACATGATCGTACAAGATGTCACCGACCTTCATACCTTTAACCACATGGTGGGCCCATAACCCATAGTTCCACAGGATCGAAACCTGACTCTCCTGTACACCTTGTTGACAAAGTTATCCCTTGCTCTTGGTTTCGTAGGTAATTCACGAGCCACCTTCCTAGTGATCTATTCTGTTATCAGACGCAATACTTATTCTCGTTGCTCTGAACCCCTTTTCACACTCCATTTCAGGCAACGAGCGATTGCATGCCCGCTCGGAATTTCTCATGCGACCTTCCTACTTTGCTCTCGATATATTATTAAGTTTCAATTTGAGAGGTACTTTCTGTTGGAAATATGCCCTAGAGGCAATAATAAATTGATTATTATTATATTTCCTTGTTCATGATAATCGTTTATTATCCATGCTATAATTGTATTAATAGGAAACTCAGATACATGTGTGGATACATAGACAACACCATGTCCCTAGTAAGCCTCTAGTTGACTAGCTCGTTGATCAATAGATGGTCACGGTTTCCTGACCATGGACATTGGATGTCATTGATAACGGGATCACATCATTAGGAGAATGATGTGATGGACAAGACCCAATCCTAAGCCTAGCACAAAGATCGTGTAGTTCGTATGCTAAAGCTTTTCTAATGTCAAGTATCTTTTCCTTAGACCATGAGATTGTGCAACTCCCGGATACCGTAGGAATGCTTTGGGTGTATCAAACGTCACAACGTAACTGGGTGATTATAAAGGTGCATTACAGGTATCTCCGAAAGTGTCTGTTGGGTTGGCACGAATCGAGACTAGGATTTGTCACTCCGTGTAAACGGAGAGGTATCTCTGGGCCCACTCGGTAGGACATCATCATAATGTGCACAATGTGACCAAGGGGTTTATCACGGGATGATGTGTTACGGAACGAGTAAAGAGATTTGCCGGTAACGAGATTGAACTAGGTATTGGATTCCGACGATCGAATCTCGGGCAAGTAACATACCGATAGACAAAGGGAATTGTATACGGGATTGATTAAGTCCTTGACATCGTGGTTCATCTGATGAGATCATCGTGGAACATGTGGGAGCAAATATGGGTATCCAGATCCCGCTGTTGGTTATTGACCGGAGAACATCTCGGTCATGTCTGCATGTCTCCCGAACCCGTAGGGTCTACACACTTAAGGTTCGGTGACGTTAGGGTTATAGAGATATTAGTATGCGGTAACCCGAAAGTTGTTCGGAGTCCCGGATGAGATCCCGGACGTCACGAGGAGTTCCGGAATGGTCCGGAGGTAAAGAATTATATATAGGAAGTGCTATTTCGGCCATCGGGACAAGTTTCGGGGTCATCGGTATTGTACCGGGACCACCGGAAGGGTCCCGGGGGTCCACCGGGTGGGGCCACCTGCCCCGGGGGGCCACATGGGCTGTAGGGGGTGCGCCTTGGCCTACATGGGCCAAGGGCACCAGCCCCAAGAGGCCCATGCGCCAAGAGAAGAGAAAAAGGGGAGAGTCCTAAAGGGGGAAGGCACCTCCGAGGTGCCTTGGGGAGGATGGACTCCTCCCCACCCTTGGCCGCACCCTTCCTTGGAGGAAGGGGCAAGGCTGCGCCCTCCCCCTCTCCCTTGGCCCTATATATAGTGGGGAAAAGGAGGAGCAATCATACCTAAGGCCTGGCGCCTCCCTCTCCCTCCCATGACACATCTCCCACCTTCCGCAGCGCTTAGCGAAGCCCTGTTGGAATCCCGCTACTTCCACCACGCCGTCGTGCTGCTGGATCTCCATCAACCTCTCCCTCCTCCTTGCTGGATCAAGGCGTGGGAGACGTCTCCGTTCCGTACGTGTGTTGAACGCGGAGGTGCCGTCCGTTCGGCACTAGGATCATCGGTGATCTGAATCACGACGAGTACGACTCCATCAACCCCGTTCACTTGAACGCTTCCGCTTAGCGGTCTACAAGGGTATGTAGATACACTCTCCTTCCCCTCGTTGCTGGTTTCTCCCTAGATAGATCTTGGTGACACATAGGAAAATTTTGAATTTCTGCTACGTTCCCCAACAGTGGCATCATGAGCTAGGTCTATGCGTAGTTACTATGCACGAGTAGAACACAAAGTAGTTGTGGGCGTCGATGTTGTTCAATATGCTTGCCGTTACTAGTGTTATCTTGATTCGGCGGCATCATGGGATGAAGCGGCCCGGACCAACCTTACACGTACGCTTACGTGAGACCGGTTCCACCGACAAACATGCACTAGTTGCATAAGGTGGCTGGCGGGTGTCTGTCTCTCCCACTTTAGTCGGATCGGATTCGATGAAAAGGGTCCTTATGAAGGGTAAATAGCAATTGGCATATCACGTTGTGGACTTTGCATAGGTAAGAAACGTTCTTGCTAGAAACCCATAGCAGCCACGTAAAACATGCAAACAACAATTAGAGGACGTCTAACTTGTTTTTGCAGGGTATGCTATGTGATGTGATATGGCCAAAAGGATGTGATGAATGATATATGTGATGTATGAGATTGATCATGTTCTTGTAATAGGAATCACGACTTGCATGTCGATGAGTATGACAACCGGCAGGAGCCATAGGAGTTGTCTTAATTTATTGTATGACCTGCGTGTCATTGAAGAACGCCATGTAATTACTTTACTTTATTGCTAACGGTAGCCATAGTAATAGAAGTAATAGTTGGCGAGACAACTTCATGAAGACACGATGATGGAGATCATGATGATGGAGATCATGGTGTCATGCCGGTGACGATGATGATCATGGAGCCCCAAGATGGAGATCAAAGGAGCCATATGATATTGGCCATATCATGTCACTATTATTTGATTGCATGTGATGTTTATCATGTTTATACATCTTATTTGCTTAGAACGACGGTAGTAAATAAGATGATCCCTCATTAAAATTTCAAGAAGTGTTCTCCCCTAATTGTGCACCGTTGCTACAGTTCGTCGCTTCTAAGCACCACGTGATGATCGGGTGTGATGGATTCTTACGTTCACATACAACGGGTGTAAGACATATTTACCCATGCAATACACTTAGGGTTAACTTGACGAGCCTAGCATGTACAGACATGGCCTTGGAACACGGAGACCGAAAGGTCGAGCATGAGTCGTATAGTAGATACGATCAACATGAAGATGTTCACCGACGTTGGCTAGTCCGTCTCACGTGATGATTGGACACGGCCTAGTTAACTCGGATCATGTAATCACTTAGATGACTAGAGGGATGTCTATCTGAGTGGGAGTTCATAAGATGAACTTAATTATCCTGAACATAGTCAAAAGGATTTTGCAAATTATGTCGTAGCTCACGCTATAGTTCTACTGTTTAGATATGTTCCTAGAGAAAATTTAGTTGAAAGTTGATAGTAGCAATTATGCGGACTAGGTCCGTAAACTGAGGATTGTCCTCATTGCTTCATAGAAGGCTTATGTCCTTAATGCACCGCTCAGTGTGCTGAACCTCGAACGTCGTCTGTGGATGTTGCGAACATCGGACATACACGTTTTGATAACTACGTGATAGTTTAGTTAAACGGTTTAGAGTTGAGGCACTAAAGACGTTTTCGAAACATCGCGAAACATATGAGATGTTTCGAGGGCTGAAATTGGGATTTCAGGCTCGTGCCCACGTCAAGAGGTATAAGACCTCCGACGATTTTCTTAACCTGCAAACTAAGGGAGAAAAGCTCAATCGTTGAGCTTGTGCTCAGATTGTCTGAGTGCAACAATCATTTGAATCAAGTGGGAGTTGATCTTCCAGATGAAATAATGATGGTTCTCCGAAGTCATTACCACCAAGCTGCTAGAGCTTCGTGATGAACTATGATATATCAGGGACATATATGATGATCCTTGAGATATTCGCGATGTTTGACACCGCGAAAGTAGAAATCAAGAAGGAGCATCAATTGTTGATGGTTAGTGAAACCACTAGTTTTAAGAAGGGCAAGGGCAAGAAGGGATACTTCATGAAACGGCAATTCAGTTGCTGCTCTGGTGAAGAAACCCAAGGTTAAACCCAAACCCGAGACGAAGTGCTTCTGTAATAAGGGGAACAACCACTGGAGCAGAATTACCCTAGATACTTGGTAGATGAGAAGGCTGGCAAGGTCGATAGATGTATATTGAATATACATTGTGTTAATGTGTACTTTACTAGTACTTCTAGTAGCACCAGGGTATTAGATACCGGTTCGGTTGCTAAGTGTTAGTAACTCGAAACAAAAGGCTGCGAAATAAACGGAGACTAGCTAAAGGTGAGCTGACGATATGTGTTGGAAGTGTTTCCAAGTTTGATGTGATCAAACATCGCACGCTCCCTCTACCATCAAGATTAGTATTAAACCTGAATAATTGTCATTTGGTGTTTGCGTTGAGCATAGACATGATTGGATTATGTCTATCGCAATACGGTTATTCATTTAAGGAGAATAATGGTTACTCTGTTTATTTGAATAATACCTTCAATGGTCTTGCACCTAAAGGAATGGTTTATTGAATCTCAATCGTAGTGATACACATTTTCATGCCAAAAGATATAAGATAGTAATGATAGTACCACTTACTTGTGGCACTGCCATGTAAGTCATAATGGTATAAAACGCATGAAGAAGCTCCATGTTGATGGATCTTTGGACTCACTCGTTTTTGAAAAAGTTTGAGACATGCGAACCATGTCTATTGGTGTATATGCATGAAGAAACTCCATGCAAATGGACCATTTGGACTCACTTGATTTTGAATCACTTGAGACATGCAAATCATACCACATGGGCAAGATGACTGAAAACCTCGTTTTCAGTAAGATGGAACAAGATAGCAACTTGTTGGAAGTAACACATTTTGATGTGTGCAGTCCAATGAGTGCTGAGGCATGCAGTGAATATCGTTATGTTCTTACTTCACAGATGATTCGAGTAGATGTTGAGTATATTTACTTGATGAAACACAAGTCTGAATTATTGAATGGTTCAAGTAATTTCAGAGTGAAGTTGAAGATCATCGTGACAAGAGGATAAAATGTCTATGATAAGATCGTAGAGATGAGTATCTGAGTTACGAGTTTTGGCACACAATTAAGACATTGTGGAAATTGTTTCGCAATTAATACCGCCTGGAACACCATAGTGTGATGGTGTGTCCGAACATCATAGTTGCACCCTATTGGATATGGTGCGTACCATGATGTCTCTTATCAAATTACCACTATTGTTCATGGGTTAGGCATTAGAGACAACCACACTCACTTTAAATAGGGCACCACGTAATTTCCTTGAGATGACACCGTATGAATTATGGTTTAGAGAAACCTAAGCTGTCATTTCTTAAAAGTTTGGGGCTGTGACGCTTATGTGGAAAAGTTTCAGGCCGATAAGCTCGAACCCAAAGCGGATAAATGCATCTTCGTAGGACAACCCAAAACAGTTGGGTATACCTCTTAATTCAGATCCGAAAGCAATATGGATTGTTTCTTGAATCGGGTCCTTTCTCGAGGAAAGGTTTCTCTCGAAAGAGTTGAGTGGGAGGATGGTGGAGACTTGATGAGGTTATTGAACCGTCACTTCAACTAGTGTGTAGCAGGGCATAAGAAGTTGTTCCTCTGGCACCTACACCAATTGAAGTAGAAACTTATGATAGTGATCATGAAGTTTTGGATCAAGTCACTACCGTACCTCGTAGGGTGACAAGGATGCGTACCACTTCAGAGTGGTACAGTAATCCTATCTTGGAAGTCATGTTGCTAGACAACAATGAACCTACGAGCTATGGAGAAGCGATGGTGGGCCCGGATTCTGATAAATGGCTCGAGGCCATATAATCCGAGAGAGGATCCATGTATGAAAACAAAGTGTAGACTTTGGAAGAACTACTTGATGGTCGTAAGGCTATTGGGTACATATGGATTTTGAAAGGAAGACGGACAATGATGGTAAGTATCACCATGAAGAAAGCTCGACTTGTCGCTAAGATGTTTTCCGACAAGTTCAAGGAGTTGACTACGATGAGACTTTCTCACTCGTAGCGATGCTAAGAGTCTGTTGGAATTATATTAGCGATTACTGCATTATTTATAAAATCTTGCAGATAGGATGTCAAAACATTGTTTCCTCGACGATTTTCTTGAGGAAAGGTTGTATGTGATACAACCGGAAGGTTTTGTCAATCCTGAAAGATGCTAATAAGTATGCAAAGCTCCAGTAATCCTTCCATGGACTGGAGTAAGCATCTCGGAGTTGGAATGTGCACTTTGATAAGATGATCAAAGATTTTGGGTTTATACAAAGTTTATGAGAAACTTGTATTTCCAAAGAAGTGAGTGGGAGCACTATAGAATTTCTGATGAGTATATGTTGTTGACATATTGTTGATCAGAAATGACGTAGAATTTCTGGAAAGCATATAGGGTTATTTGGAAAGTGTTTTTCAATGGAAAGCCTGGATTAAGCTACTTGAGCATTGAGCATCAAGATCTATAAGGATAGATCAAAACGCTTAATGGAACTTTCAAATGAGCACATACCTTGACATGATCTTGAAGGTGTTCAAGATGGATCAGTCAAAGAAGGAGTTCTTGCCTGAGTTGTAAGGTATGAAGTTAAGACTTAAAGCTCGACCACGGCAGAATAGAGAGAAAGGACGAAGGTCGTCCCCTATGCTTAAGACATAGGCTCTACAGTATGCTATGCTGTGTACCGCACCTGAAGTGTGCCTTGCCATGAGTCAGTTAAGGGGTACAAGAGTGATCTAAGAATGGATCACAGGACAGCGGTCAAAGTTATCCTTAGTAACTAGTGGACTAAGGAATTTTCTCGATTATGGATGTGGTAAAAGAGTTCGTCGTAAAGGGTTACGCCGATGCAAACTTTGACACTAATCCAGATTATTATGAGTAGTAAACTGGATTCGTATAGTAGAACATTTATTTTGGAATAGCTCCAAATGTAGCGTAGAAGCTGCATCTACAAGATGACATAGAGATTTGCGAAGTACATACGGATCTGAAAGATTCAGACCCGTTGACTATAACATCTCTCACAAGCATAACATGATCAAACCCACTCATCGAGTGTTAATCACATGGTAATGTGAACTAGATTATTGACTCTAGTAAACTCTTTGGGTTGTTAGTCACATGGGGATGTGACCTTGAGTGTTAATCACATATCAATGTGAACTGGATTATTGACTCTAGTGCAAGTGGGAGACTATTGGAAATATGCCCTAGAGGCAATAATAAATTGATTATTATTATATTTCCTTGTTCATGATAATCGTTTATTATCCATGCTATAATTGTATTGATAGGAAACTCAGATACATGTGTGGATACATAGACAACACCATGTCCCTAGTAAGCCTCTAGTTGACTAGCTCGTTGATCAATAGATGGTCACGGTTTCCTGACCATGGACATTGGATGTCATTGATAACGGGATCACATCATTAGGAGAATGATGTGATGGACAAGACCCAATCCTAAGCCTAGCACAAAGATCGTGTAGTTCGTATGCTAAAGCTTTTCTAATGTCAAGTATCTTTTCCTTAGACCATGAGATTGTGCAACTCCCGGATACCGTAGGAATGCTTTGGGTGTATCAAACGTCACAACGTAACTGGGTGATTATAAAGGTGCATTACATGTATCTCCGAAAGTGTCTGTTGGGTTGGCATGAATCGAGACTGGGATTTGTCACTCCGTGTAAACGGAGAGGTATCTCTGGGCCCACTCGGTAGGACATCATCATAATGTGCACAATGTGACCAAGGGGTTGATCACGGGATGATGTGGTACGGAACGAGTAAAGAGACTTGCCGGTAACGAGATTGAACTAGGTATTGGATTCCGGCGATCGAATCTCGGGCAAGTAACATACCGATAGACAAAGGGAATTGTATACAGGATTGATTAAGTCCTTGACATCGTGGTTCATCCGATGAGATCATCGTGGAACATGTGGGAGCCAATATGGGTATCTAGATCCCGCTGTTGGTTATTGACCGGAGAACATCTCGGTCATGTCTGCATGTCTCCCGAACCCGTAGGGTCTACACACTTAAGGTTCGGTGACGCTAGGGTTATAGAGATATTAGTATGCGGTAACCCGAAAGTTGTTCGGAGTCCCGGATGAGATCCTGGACGTCACGAGGAGTTCCGGAATGGTCCGGAGGTAAAGAATTATATATAGGAAGTGCTATTTCGGCCATCGGGACAAGTTTCGGGGTCATCGGTATTGTACCGGGACCACCGGAAGGGTCCCGGGGGTCCACCGGGTGGGGCCACCTGCCCCGGGGGGCCACATGGGCTGTAGGGGGTGCGCCTTGGCCTACATGGGCCAAGGGCACCAGCCCCAAGAGGCCCATGCGCCAAGAGAAGAGAAAAAGGGGAGAGTCCTAAAGGGGGAAGGCACCTCCGAGGTGCCTTGGGGAGGATGGACTCCTCCCCACCCTTGGCCGCACCCTTCCTTGGAGGAAGGGGCAAGGCTGCGCCCTCCCCCTCTCCCTTGGCCCTATATATAGTGTGGAAAAGGAGGAGCAATCATACCTAAGGCCTGGCGCCTCCCTCTCCCTCCCGTGACACATCTCCCACCTCCCGCAGCGCTTAGCGAAGCCCTGTTGGAATCCCGCTACTTCCACCACGCCGTCGTGCTGCTGGATCTCCATCAACCTCTCCCTCCTCCTTGCTGGATCAAGGCATGGGAGACGTCTCCGTTCCGTACGTGTGTTGAACGCGGAGGTGCCGTCCGTTAGGCACTAGGATCATCGGTGATCTGAATCACGACGAGTACGACTCCATCAACCCCGTTCACTTGAACGCTTCCGCTTAGCGATCTACAAGGGTATGTAGATACACTCTCCTTCCCCTCGTTGCTGGTTTCTCCATAGATAGATCTTGGTGACACGTAGGAAAATTTTGAATTTTTGCTACGTTCCCCAACACTTTCCGCCACCTCCCCCGATGTTATCAACCATATAGACAACCATGCAGAGGTCCGTTCTCTTGGAATACCCCCTTTATTCTTCCGTAAGTACGATGGAGTCCCCAAAGAAATGATGCCGACTTCATCATGATGGCTAGAAGCAGAGTAATGAAGACGTCAATTTAATGGATCGACCTCATCGAGAAGAGCAACCAACACCAAGAAAACCAGTTAGACTTTCGTAACCAAATCCCTTCCCCCTTACTCCCGCTCCTAAATCTCGGGACGAGATTTCTTGTAGTGGAGGAGAATTGTGACGCCCGGGTAATTAAGCTAAAACAACCCTCTGCTAATGATGCCACATCACTTTGATTATTGTTGATGATCTCGCGTCAGTTCGAAACCGATTCAAATTCAAATTCAAAATCAAGCAAACAATAATTTTTTTCAAATATTAGAACTAAAATGTTCTTAATAGGACAAATAAATCATGGATAATATTGGTGGAGAAACAACATATTTATAAAACAATTAAATACCCTAAAGTGATTAAAACAGTAGCAAAAACAATTAATTATACCCCTATTATATTTTATAAAATACTAATCTATTTTAGCTAGGTGCCAAACTTATTGTGGCAGTGGTATAATACATGTTACTATTTTAGGGGCTAATTGAATATTTTACGAAACTAAAACAATTTGGGGAAAATTAAAACAATAAAAGAATAAAAAAATGAAAAAGGAAAATAAATGGAAACAAAAAAAAGGGAAACTTAATCTACTGGGCCATGTGGCCCATTAGGCAAAATAACCCAGCCCAGCCGAGCCTCTCTCCCTCCTGTTCACGGGAGGGCGTGGCGCTCATCCACCGACACCATAGCCGGCGATGTGCACGCGTCGGCGATCCCCCGGTCGCGTGGATGGATAAGGCCACCCAAACCCCCCTGGAGAACCCTAGCCTCGCCACTTTTCCTCCCGCTCGCTGCCTCCTTCTTCCTCGTGCACTGCCGAGCCATTGACGCCATGGTTCTCCTCGTCCGCATGCTCTCAGTCATCCCCGTGGGCTGGGACCTTTCCAGCAGCGCCTTCGCTATCCGCCGCGTCGACTACGCAACCGGATTGAGGCCGGGAGGCCACCACATCGACCGGATCGACGCCATCTTCTTCCTCGGTCGTCGTCGCTGCTCTTCGTCGATCCGTCGCCTCTGCACCTCCTAAGCCACCAACGGGCCTCCGCGTGCCTCCGCGGTGAGCTCCTCGGCCGATTCCCCCTCTTCTCCGGCTCGATCTGTTCCGTTTGTGGCCGTCCCGTGAGCTTTGTCCACCATGGCAAAAGTTCAGTGTCCGCGTACATGTGCGCTGCTCCTCTGTTGGTGGTGCGTGTTGCTGCTGCCTTCTACCTCCTGCTGCTCGTGTCATCACGCCCGTGCTCTCGCTCGCTGGCCTCTGGAAGCGACTGGTTGCGCCCGGCCGCGCCTATGCGTGACCGCCTACTCGTGGCCTCGCCCCCTGCTCGCCGCTCGCTACCATCCGCGCCCGTCAGGGCCGCGCCCTGCTTCCCCGTGCGCCGGCGCTGGCCTCGCTAGCCTCGCTGGCTGGAACGAGCCCCCAGCCTTGCAGCCTTGGCCAAAGGCCACTGCCACCTGGGCCCGACCCGTGTTAACTAGGAAGGCCCTAATTAACTAAGCCCAAAACACCCTTTGCTAATTTTCTCAATTTTTTTTAATAAAAATTGGCACATGGGTCAATGACAGATGGGTCCCACTGGACACGTTGACCAGTCAACTGACCCCACCTGTCAGCTTCTAACACATGTTGTTGGGTACACTTTGGGTGCACTTGGCTTTTAGTCCATTTAATATCTCGAATTATTAATAAATCCAGAAATTGAGAAATTCATTAAAACTTGGAAAAATAATATAAAATAAACCGTAGCTCAGATGGAAAAACTTTGTACATGAAAGTTGTTCAAAACGACGAGACGAATCCGGATACGCAGCCTGTTCGTCCGCCATACATCCCTAGCATAGCAAACACGCAACTTTCCCCCTCCGGTTCATTTGTCCGAAAACGCGAAACACCGGGAATACTTTCCCGGATGTTTTCCCCCTTCGTTGGTATCACCTACTACCGCGATTGGGCACACCTAGCATCGTTACTTGTCATGCCATGCATCGATATGCATCTGTTTGCATGGTATTTATTGTTTCTTCCCCCTCTTCTCTCCGGTAGACTACGACACCGACGCTGCTACTGCCCAGTTCGACTACGGAGTTGACGACCCCTCCTTCTTGCCAGAGCAACCAGGCAAGCCCCCCCCCCCCTTGATCACCAGATATCGCCTATTCTCCTCTATACTGCTTGCATTAGAGTAGTGTAGCATGTTACTGCTTTCCGTTAATCCTATTCTGATGCATAGCCTGACATTGTTGCTGTCAGGACCCCGACTCAATGCCACATCGATCTAGCATGTAACACCTCATATCACTTTGCGGCCTCACGCACGGTATTCCCACGGGTGTCGCCTTACCTTTGCCCGGGACCGTTTGCGCCTTTTGGCACACGTATATGACAGTGTCGCTAGCATCCATATTATAAGGAGCCCGGGCTGACATGGCTAGTCGTAAACCCAAAGCGGCGCAGACTTACAGGGACAGGCATCCATGACCCAGCATCGAACGTGTCGGTCATCAGCGAGTGAATCCAGGCTGTAGCACAGGGCTAGCAGGACTCCGGTGAACCGGGCTGTAGCGGGCTAACAGGACTCCGGTATTCACCGCGTGACATTTCCCCGAAGGGACAGACACAGGAACGAAGAAGGACACATGCCGGCCAGCCTAAGTGTTCCGGAGCAGTAGCAAGCTACCATGGCTCAGTGGAAACACTAGGAGACATTTCCCCGTAAGAGAGGCTACTAAAGATAAACAACTAGATGGTCAGATCCCACACATACCCAAGCATTTCAATAACATACACACAATATGCTCGATATGTGCAAATACAACATGGCATCACAACATGACTCTATGACTCAAGTAATCTATTCAATAGGCTCCGAGGAGCGAGATATTACAAAACCTGGGTCTCATGACCCAACATTCAGAGCATACAAATCAAGCACAAGCGGAAGCTATCATGTCTGAGTACAGACATCTATAAATGAAAAAGGCTGAGAAGCCTGACTATCTACCAAATCCTGCCGAGGCACAAGATCGTAGCTGAGGTAACAAGCTAAACATCGAAGACCACGCGGAAATACTAGTGAGACTGAAGTCTCTCTGCAAAAACATAAAATAGGCAAACGTGAGTACAAATGTACCCAGCAAGACTTACATCAGATCTATCTACACATGCATCATTATCAACAAAGGGATGGTGGGGTTTAACTGCAGCAAGCCAGCTTTGACTCGGTGGCTATCCTGAACTACGACTGCGAGTAACTTTTGAGGTGGCGCACACGAGTCCACATATTCACCATATCAATACACCACTATGGATCCGCTCCCGTCTCCCTACGAGAACGCCATCCATAGCACTCACGCTTATCTTGCGTATTTTAGAGTATCCACTTTCACTTGTCTATGAACTGATATAAGCAACCCAGAAGTCCTTTTCCGCGGACACGGCTATTCGAATAGATTAGGTTAACCCTGCAGGGGTGTACTTCTTCACACACGCTCTCACCACTTACCGCCGTTTACACGACATGTACTCGGCAACCTTCAAGCGGAAGCCCAACGTGGGTGTCGGCCACGACCTACCTAATCACCTAAGTCTCTAGTCCAGGTTTATCGCCTATTCGGGTTCCATCCATGAGGAGATCCGGCCGGAGTTTCGCTCACAGCCCCAAACAATGTGAACAGGGTTCCCGAGACACCAAACGGGCGCCCGATACACCGTGCCACGTGCCTACCGCATCACAGCCCACCCCTACGGTCAGCGCTGCCCACGGCCTCCAGCATACTACAAACACAAGAAACTACTTGCAACTCCTGGACAGAGGACAAGGGTGATCAAGAAGCCGAGAGGGTCCATTGGTTTCGGGCCCAATGCGTGGTAGTAGCTGAATCATGGATCACAAACACAGAACTCAGTTCCTGAGGACGGCTGCAATGAGACAACCCACCATGTACTCCTACATGGCCTCTCACCGCTACCTTTACCAAATCGTGTTCACACACTTAGCTCACACACAGTAGGACAGGTTCACACGCCTCTGATTCATCCCCGATGAATCAGACCTGACTCAACTCTAAGCAATAGCAGGCATGACAAACAAACATGAATGAGTAGGCACATCAGGGCTCAAACAACTCCTACTCATGCTAGTGGGTTTCATCTATTTACTGTGGAATGACAGGTCATGCAGAGGATAAAGGGGTTCAGCTACCGCAGCAAGTAACAGATGAATCGGTGTTGTCCTAATGCAGTAAAAGAGAGCAGGAGCGAGAGAGTAGGATTGTATCGGAATGAACAAGGGGGTTTTGCTTGCCTGGCACTTCTGAAGATAACATTGAGTCTTCATCAGTGTCAACGATCACATCATCGGTATCACGTCTATCGAGAGGGGACAAATACCGGCAACACAGAAGGGAACACAATCAATGCAATGCACAATATGATGCATGATCATGACATGGCAAAATGAATGTGTTTTGGGCTAATGCAACTAGCAACAGGTTAAATGAAGTTGGTTTGAATACAAGATTCAAATTCAAACTCCATATGTGATTATTCAAATGCCATTTAATTGATTTGTGCTAAACAGCACCTATAAGTTGTTCTAACATGCATGAAAATGGTACAGATGGATTCCTTGAATTTTTCTGATAATTTTTCATATATAAATTATTTAATTTGGAGTTACGGTTAATTTTCTATGATTTTTAGAAGTTTTAGGCATTTTCTGAAATTAATAAATCATTTTAGATTTACTTAAATTCCAGAAAGGAATTATTGCGTCAGCACTAGGTCATGCTGACCTCAGCATAGTCAACAGGGGCTGGTCCGGGTCAAACCTGACCAGTGGGGCCCACTGGTCAGTGACACACCGCTGGCATGAGTCACTGACGTGTGGGGCCAGTCAAAAGCCACGTCAGCAAGTCAAACTGACATCGAGGCCCACATGTCAGTGAGATAGAGAGCTAACAGGGGGTTATTTAACTTAACCCGTGTTTTTAACAGCAGCGGTCCCACATGTCATGCACAAGGGTTTAATTAACTGAGTGATTAGCACCTAACCTAATGCTCCACGTCAGCTAGTGACGCCGGCGACCACGGCGACGGCGAGACCTCGCCGGAGTTGCTCGGGACGGCGCTACAGGCTGCGGTTGGGCACCCTGAGGGCACCAGGAGGGAGCCCATGCTCCTGCGCATCCAGGGGGAGCCACGAGAGGGCGTGGGGTGGCCGGAGTTGAGCGCGGCATCGACCCCGGCGGCGACCGGAGCTCGGGGGTTCGCGGGACCGGCGCTATGGTGCATGGGAGGAGGGGTTGGTGGGCGCTACGGGCTCCTGGGAGTGCTCTGAGTACGTCTGCGTGCTTAGTTTGGACGGAGGTGAACCAAAACGACGACGGCGACAAGTCCGGCGCCGGTGAGGTCTCGGTCTCGACGGAACTATGGCCTAGGGCTCGCAAACACGAGGGGAGAGAGAGGGGTTCTGCACAGAGGCTCACCGCGGAGCTGTAGGGAGGGTCAGTGGGCTCGGGGGCGCGCCGGAGTGACCGAATTCGACGGAGAACGGCGCCGGGGCCGAAGCTTGGGGATGATGACGATGGCGGCTGCTCGGGGCCCTTCCGGTCACGTGGCTCGGTGAGGGGGTTGGCGACGAGGTGCAGGAGCTCGGGAGCATGCCGGAGAGGGGAGGGGGTGGATGTGGCCGTGGTGTAGCTCATCGGAGTGGCCATGGCGGCTTCGGCCATGAGGGGAAAAAGAGCAGGTGAGTGAGAGGGAGAGAGCAGGGAGGCAAGGGAGCGGACGAGGGGGTTCCAGGGGGGTGTCGTGGCATCCTCAGCCGATCCGGGGCGGGGCGGCAAGCAGGAGGTGGCTCGGGCGCGTGCGTGCGCGCCGCGGCCACACGCTCGTCCTTCTGTCCGAGGACGAAGACGACAGGAGAAGGGAGTGGAGATGGGCTGGGCCGGCTGGGGGGGGAAACTGGGCCGGCTGGTGGGCTGCACGGGTGGGCACCAGGTAAGTCCTTCTCTGTCTCTCTTTTATTTCTATTTCAGTTCTGTTGTTTTTTTTAATTAATTCTTTTGCCACTGTTTGAATTAAAAATAATAATTCAACAATGCCAAAGCTCCTCTGAATATTTTTATATTGCTAGATGGACTTTTCCAAAAGCTTATAAAATATTTCAGGGGGTATTTGAAATTATATTCTAATTATATGAATATAATTCAAATTCAAATAGCTAATGATTTAAATTCAAAGTCCCAAAAATAAATCCTTAAAAATGTTCAATATTTTGGTCGGGACCAAAACCCTTACCAAAAATTATCAAACATTTAAGAAGAGCCTTTTGGAGCAATGAATGAGATTTCTAGGGTTTTTGCCCCTCTTTTATTTAGGGTTTTGAGGCTTCCAATATTCCTCAATTCAAGTTTCAAAAATATAGACATGATGCACACATGAAGCTAGCCTAGAGCAATGCCAGAAGCTAGGGATGTGACAACTCACCCCCACTAAACAAGAATCTCGTCTCGAGATTCAAGCGTAGGGTAAGGTGAAGGGGAAACGCAAACTAGTATGATCTTCACGATCCAGGTTGCACTTCATAGAAACGTTGATTCGATCACCATCTTTGTCTTGTCGTCTTGCTCTGAGAAATCCTGCCAACATGACCTGGAGGGAAAGAGACTCTAGAAGGGTCGATCTTCTCGAAGATCGAACAACTCACGGAATGAGACATAGCAACATCTCTTGAGCTGGGAGACGAAGCACAGATTTGAAGAAATGGAGTGGAACAGATGTCGAAGGTTCACTAGGTGGACAATAATTCCACACTTAAGAAGGTGGTAAACGATTGCCAACGTAGCGAAGAGTTGAGTTGCCATGATACCACGACGAAATATCCTGAAGGAAGGTGATCGTAGAGTATTACCTTAAGTGGCAAAAAGAATTACTTTTGATTCAGAGATCATTGAAACTCTTCATACCAGCATAAGGTAATCACAAACGATCATTTGGAGGGGGTCGGTAGAATGGCATACTCGAACTTGGATGATGTGGATTACCTTGTTGAAGACAACGTAATGGATGAATTTGCTTATCACCGGAGGTGGAAGAGACCCATGGTAGAATGGCACATTAGCGGTACAAGCTGGGAACAAAATGCAAATGCTGGGAATGATTCTGGTAACTGGGGAAGAACCCAACAATAAAGAGTGAATTCACTGTTGGAGTGGTTATAGCATAACCGAGGAAACTGAGAGCAAACCCAGCTAGTGCCGAGGATAACACGTAGCGCTTGTGCGTGCTCTCAAGAACTTGAGCATTTCCACAATCATCAAGGTTTTACCAACATCCGTGTCAAGGGTCCGGTAACACAACTCACTACCATGATGAATGGTGATGGAAGATGCAGATGCAAAGGAAGATAACACCTTCTCAGATTTCACCTTAGCGAAGCCAAGGAACAAAATCTGGATGATCGACCGAGAGACATTTAGCACTCCGCTTCAAATGTTCTCCTTGATGTGCTCATGTAACCCATTCATAGAAACGGTCTGGTATCTAGAACATCAAGTAAAGGTCGGACTTCGGGAGCACAAAAATCCATAAGGAACAACTAGGGAGTAATCCTACGAAATCCCTATGGGGAGGTGGCCAACTTCCTCAATCAAGATACTACGATATTAGGTCTCCCGGCGGGGTGTGTTGGCCACGACATCCACTTTACCGGTTATCGTGAGACCAATATTATATTTCTTGGGAAATATTCCAACCATCATATCTGCCTGAGATTCAGATCTGGTTGGTGTCAGGATATTCCAGACTCATCGAGTCTAGGAAGAAAAACGGCAGTTTGCAACACAAATCGACGAGATGACGTTGCGGGATTCTCGGGAGATGAACTACGATAGCAAGCTCCAAAACATGAGCTGGTTCTGCTACAAACATGTGAACACGTTGTCCCAGACAAGCATGACCACGTGGTAGTCTTATAATAAAACACTACCGAGTTCAGGAGGGGGAACCATCAACGAGGGTATCGAAGTTCTTTCATAAGTCCGGATTAGCTCTTATGAAGGAACTCCTTCTCCTTGAACAAATCAATCAGTGGCTTGGTGTGCTAGGGATACATATAGATTGAAGGTTGCAAGTCTTCAAACCACAGCATTCTTCGCACGTGTGCATGACTGATTTGGAATGATTCCAAAGAAAGCAACATTGACTTTCTCGAATCCACGGCGGCAACTTGCATCAGATGCACATGAATTAAAGGAAGTCACTACCTTCATCCAAACAAATACTTCATGAGTTAGCATGAAGAAATGCTTTCAAAAGTTTCCAACACTAGCTTAATGTTCAACAAAACCATGGAGGAGATAAGGATGTTGTCAATGGGCTCAACAACAATTCATCTGGGTTTCCTTTTAAAAGGAATTCCATAGTTAAGTGAACAAGTGATAGCATTGGTCAGACCCAAAGGATATAATGGTGTATGCTCGAGGGATCAACCACGAGTAAGACAACATTACGAACATCGTTGGTTCCGACTTGATTTGACGATAGCCCACACTCAAATCAAAGGATTGATAAGACAATAGGTCCAGCAACTGATCACAAGGACCAATCGATGAAGATATCATCTTTCTTCAACACACACTACACAAGAATATCCCTTTGGAACGAACTAAGTCAGACAAGCTTTTATCTTCCAACTCTCCAAGTTGTTGTCTAGCTTAACCAACTAGCTCAGGGATATCTAACACCGATTCTTGGAGAGAAGGTGGTTCACAAGAAACCAACTTGATCGCGAACTCAACATAGCGGTCAGGTGACAACCCGGTAACACCTCCAAGAAGATATTTGGAAAGTCACGAACCACCGGTATGTTACTAAGCTCGAGAACAATCTTGCTTTTGAGGGCAAGACGATATGATCAAATGAGTGAGGACTTGACAAGATCCTAACTCATCAATCGAAGGGTGCACCGAAATAAGGACTAGGTAGCACGATCAGTCTTAGAAGGATGATTCGAAAACCAACATACTAAGAATGAAATTATTATCCTTTAACTACCAAGCAACAGAGTTGCTAGCAGTATTGATTTCACACATCACAATTCATTTGTCGGTATTCCAGTTGCATCAACACGAGGGCCGAGGAATGAACAGTGATGGCAAGAAGTATCACTGTACCAAGAGTTCATGGGATGGTGTGCAATTCCTATAACAATCTCGATATAAAATATGTAATACTCCAAGGTAGAGCAGAACCAAAAGCTGGATTGGCATTTGATCTGCGGAATACAACTACTTTGACCCAATCCTAGATATGGAAGAGGTACTGGAGTTTGTTTCTCCTAGTCATTCCGGAATAGAATGGCTTGACAGACCACAAGAGTCATAGGCATCGATGAACGAACGCACGCATACTCTTGACTATCAATTGATAGACGAGGGTCAGAATGCAACTAAAGAGAACAACTCAAAGGAACATATAACTTTCTGAGTTGTGGATGCATAGATTAGTATGTCGAACCAAGTTCAACATATTTCTTCCGGATAACCCATGCAGAAAGGTAGAACTGGCAGAGTCACGATTTATGAATGGAGAACTCCTCGAGAGTACTCTAATTGTGATTTTTTTTTGATCCAATAAACATCTGCCATAAGTAGTTCATGGTATTTGGAAGAAGAAGATACCACGGACTTCAAGGACTATCGCAAAGGTTACTAATATCCTAAAGGCACTAGCAATTACTATCAACATGAAGTAGGTAGAGTGAATCTCGGGTTCAGAACCCAGGAGTAGAATACCTACTACTAAGTAGCATCACGGGATGCTTCCGAGAATAAAGGCCAGAATCTTCACACTAGGACACAAATCATGGCTAGACCACTAGATGATCCCCTAAGCACTTAGGGTCATAATAATAATTCCAACATATATGTCGAGGCAATAATTACCTCAACACACCGATTAGTGTGGTTAATCTGGCCCATGGGAACATCGGAAACAGAAGGAAGGGATTTGCAAATGCATCGGACTATTTAGAAACCTGGGATGACTCGGACAGCATAACGGTTATAATTGCTCAAAAAGATTTGAGACAATCACAAAAATGGTGGCATAACCACTCAGAAGCACCATATCAAGGTTCCGAGATCAACAATTAACATACGGAAGTAGTAGGAACTGAACTGAGACTTAAATCCAACAATCTTATAAGTCTACTGATTAGTAACACGTGATCCTGATAGAAAGAAGAGAAAGCCTAGTTCTTAATCCCCGCAGGAAGATAAGATGACTCAGATCAGAAGGGCATGAGGTATAAGGAGTAAAAAGAGCCTTACGTTCCATCCCACAATCAATTCCCATATATAACTAAAGAATTTCTAGACTCGACTTCGACCAGTTTGGCTTGGTAATCCTACAGGCAGTCAAGCTCTGATACCAACGCTGTCAGGACCCCGACTCAATGCCACATCGATCTAGCATGTAACACCTCATATCACTTTGCGGCCTCACGCACGGTATTCCCACGGGTGTCGCCTTACCTTTGCCCGGGACCGTTTGCGCCTTTTGGCACACGTATATGACAGTGTCGCTAGCATCCATATGATAAGGAGCCCGGGCTGACATGGCTAGTCGTAAACCCAAAGCGGCGCAGACTTACAGGGACAGGCATCCATGACCCAGCATCGAACGTGTCGGTCATCAGCGAGTGAATCCAGGCTGTAGCACAGGGCTAGCAGGACTCCGGTGAACCGGGCTGTAGCGGGCTAACAGGACTCCGGTATTCACCGCGTGACATTTCCCCGAAGGGACAGACACAGGAACGAAGAAGGACACATGCCGGCCAGCCTAAGTGTTCCGGAGCAGTAGCAAGCTACCATGGCTCAGTGGAAACACTAGGAGACATTTCCCCGTAAGAGAGGCTACTAAAGATAAACAACTAGATGGTCAGATCCCACACATACCAAGCATTTCAATAACATACACACAATATGCTCGATATGTGCAAATACAACATGGCATCACAACATGACTCTATGACTCAAGTAATCTATTCAATAGGCTCCGAGGAGCGAGATATTACAAAACCTGGGTCTCATGACCCAACATTCAGAGCATACAAATCAAGCACAAGCGGAAGCTATCATGTCTGAGTACAGACATCTATAAATGAAAAAGGCTGAGAAGCCTGACTATCTACCAAATCCTGCCGAGGCACAAGATCGTAGCTGAGGTAACAAGCTAAACGTCGAAGGCCACGCGGAAATACTAGTGAGACTGAAGTCTCTCTGCAAAAACATAAAATAGGCAAACGTGAGTACAAATGTACCCAGCAAGACTTACATCAGATCTATCTACACATGCATCATTATCAACAAAGGGATGGTGGGGTTTAACTGCAGCAAGCCAGCTTTGACTCGGTGGCTATCCTGAACTACGACTGCGAGTAACTTTTGAGGTGGCGCACACGAGTCCACATATTCACCATATCAATACACCACTATGGATCCGCTCCCGTCTCCCTACGAGAACGACATCCATAGCACTCACGCTTATCTTGCGTATTTTAGAGTATCCACTTTCACTTGTCTATGAACTGATATAAGCAACCCAGAAGTCCTTTTCCGCGGACACGGCTATTCGAATAGATTAGGTTAACCCTGCAGGGGTGTACTTCTTCACACACGCTCTCACCACTTACCGCCGTTTACACGACATGTACTCGGCAACCTTCAAGTGGAAGCCCAACGTGGGTGTCGGCCACGACCTACCTAATCACCTAAGTCTCTAGTCCAGGTTTATCGCCTATTCGGGTTCCATCCATGAGGAGATCCGGCCGGAGTTTCGCTCACAGCCCCAAACGATGTGAACAGGGTTCCCGAGACACCAAACGGGCGCCCGGTACACCGTGCCACGTGCCTACCGCATCACAGCCCACCCCTACGGTCAGCACTGCGCACGGCCTCCAGCATACTACAAACACCAGAAACTACTTGCAACTCCTGGACAGAGGACAAGGGTGATTAAGAAGCCGAGAGGGTCCATTGGTTTCGGGCCCAATGCGTGGTAGTAGCTGAATCATGGATCACAAACACAGAACTCAGTTCCTGAGGACGGCTGCAATGAGACAACCCACCATGTACTCCTACATGGCCTCTCACCGCTACCTTTATCAAATCGTGTTCACACACTTAGCTCACACACAGTAGGACATGTTCACACACCTCTGATTCATCCCCGATGAATCAGACCTGACTCAACTCTAAGCAGTAGCAGGCATGACAAACAAGCATGAATGAGTAGGCACATCAGGGCTCAAACAACTCCTACTCATGCTAGTGGGTTTCATCTATTTACTGTGACAATGACAGGTCATGCAAAGGATAAAGGGGTTCAGCTACCGCAGCAAGTAACAGATGAATCGGTGTTGTCCTAATGCAGTAAAAGAGAGCAGGAGCGAGAGAGTAGGATTGTATCGGAATGAACAAGGGGGTTTTGCTTGCCTGGCACTTCTGAAGATAACATTGAGTCTTCATCAGTGTCAACGATCACATCATCGGTATCACGTCTATCGAGAGGGGACTAATACCGGCAATACAGAAAGGAACACAATCAATGCAATGCACAATATGATGCATGCTCATGACATGACAATATGAATGTGTTTTGAGCTAATGCAACTAGCAACAGATTAAATGAAGTTGGTTTGAATATAAGATTCAAATTCAAACTCCATATGTGATTATTCAAATGCCATTTAGTTGATTTGTGCTAAACAGCACCTATAAGTTGTTCCAACATGCATGACAATGGTACAGATGGATTCCTTGAATTTTTCTGATAATTTTTCATATATAAATTATTTAATTTGGAGTTACGGTTAATTTTCTATGATTTTTAGAAGTTTTAGGCATTTTCTGAAATTAATAAATCATTTTAGATTTATTTAAATTCCAGAAAGGAATTATTGCGTCAGCACTAGGTCATGCTGACCTCAGCATAGTCAACAGGGGCTGGTCCCGGTCAAACCTGACCAGTGGGGCCCACTGGTCAGTGACACACCGCTGGCATGAGTCACTGACGTGTGGGGCCAGTCAAAAGCCACGTCAGCAAGTCAAACTGACATCGAGGCCCACATGTCAGTGAGATAGAGAGCTAACAGGGGGTTATTTAACTTAACCCGTGTTTTTTAACAGCAGCGGTCCCACATGTCATGCACAAGGGTTTAATTAGCTGAGTGATTAGCACCTAACCTAATGCTCCACGTCAGCTAGTGACGCCGGCGACCACGGCGACGGCGAGACCTCGCCGGAGTTGCTCGGGACGGCGCTACAGGCTGCGGTTGGGCACCCTGAGGGCACCAGGAGGGAGCCCGTGCTCCTGCGCATCCAGCGGAGGCAGCGGAAGGTCGCGGGGCGGCCGGGGCTGGCGGCGGCGAGCTCGGCAGCGGCGGCCGGAGCTCGGGTTAGTTTGGGCTCGGCGTTAGGGTGCTCGGGAGGAGGAGCTGGTGGGATCTGCGTGCTCCTGGGAGGGCACCGAACGCGTTGACACACTCAGACACGGGCTGTGGTGGCTAAAACGACGGAGGCATCATGGCCGGCGGCGATGAGCTCTCGGCTCCGGCGGAATCGAGCTAGCGGAGAGAAACAGAGGGGGGGCGAGCATAAGGGAAGATGCAGGAGCTCACATGGGGTCGGAAGAGAAGCTCGGCGGGCTCGGGGAGGCTTCTGCGCCGGCGAATTGACGGCGGCGATCTCCGGGCACCAGAGATAAGGACGACGACGCTCCGGTCGTTTTCGGCCTCCTCTGATCGCGTGCGTCGGTGGGTAGCTCCGCGGGGTCAGGGCGGAGCTCAGGCATGCGGAGAGGGGGCGAGGGGGGGTGGATGTGGCCGTGGTGTAGCTCATCGGAGTGGCCATGGCGGCTTCGGCCATGAGGGGAAAAAGAGCAGGGGAGTGAGAGGGAGAGAGCAGGGAGGCAAGGGAGCGGACGAGGGGGTTCCAGGGGGGTGTCGTGGCATCCTCAGCCGATCCGGGGCGGGGCGGCAAGCAGGAGGTGGCTCGGGCGCGTGCGTGCGCGCCGCGGCCACACGCTCGTCCTTCTGTCCGAGGACGAAGACGACAGGAGAAGGGAGTGGAGATGGGCTGGGCCGGCTGGGGGGGGAAACTGGGCCGGCTGGTGGGCTGCACGGGTGGGCACCAGGTAAGTCCTTCTCTGTCTCTCTTTTATTTCTATTTCAGTTCTGTTGTTTTTTTAATTAATTCTTTTGCCACTGTTTGAATTAAAAATAATAATTCAACAATGCCAAAGCTCCTCTGAATATTTTTATATTGCTAGATGGACTTTTCCAAAAGCTTATAAAATATTTCAGGGGGTATTTGAAATTATATTCTAATTATATGAATATAATTCAAATTCAAATAGCTAATGATTTAAATTCAAAGTCCCAAAAATAAATCCTTAAAAATGTTCAATATTTTGGTCGGGACCAAAACCCTTACCAAAAATTATCAAACATTTAAGAAGAGCCTTTTGGAGCAATGAATGAGATTTCTAGGGTTTTTGCCCCTCTTTTATTTAGGGTTTTGAGGCTTCCAATATTCCTCAATTCAAGTTTCAAAAATATAGACATGATGCACACATGAAGCTAGCCTAGAGCAATGCCAGAAGCTAGGGATGTGACAGTTGCTACATCTATTGATACCTTACCTGCAATCCTAAATACTTAGTATAGGATGCTAGTTTATCATCATTGGCCCTACATTCTTGTCAGTCTGCCTTACTATACTATTGGGTCGTGATCACTTGGGAGGTGATCACGGGTATATACTATACATATATACATATTACAGATGGTGAATAAGTCGGGTCCGCTCGAAGAGTACCCGCGAGTGATTAACGGATTGGGGGCTGAAAGGACCTTTGTCCCGACGGCCCTCTATGTGGATCTTTGTGGCGGAGCGACAGGGCAGGTTGAGACCACCTAGGCGAGAGGTGGGCCTGGCCCTGGTCGGCGTTCGCGGTTGCTTCATAATAACACGCTTAACGAGATCTTGGTATTTGATCAGAGTCTGGCCACTGGCCTATACGCACTAGCCAACTATGCGGGAAAGATATGGGCACTCGACGTCGTGGTATCAGTCGAAGCCTTTTTGACGTCAGCGACGGAGTGGCGCGCGCCGGATTGGACCGCGTAACGTGACTTCCTTTGTAATGGAGGTTGCTAGGTCTGCTTCCGGCCGCCCTCGCAACGTGCAGGTGTGCAATGGGCGATGGGCCCAAACCCCTGCGCCCATAGGATTTAGACCGGCGGGCTGACCTCTCTGTTGTGCCTAGGTGGGGCTGCGACGTGTTGATCTTCCGAGGCCGGGCAATGACCAAGGAAAGTGTGTCCGGCCAAATGGGATCGAGCGTGTTGGGTTATGTGGTGCACCCCTGCAGGGAAGTTTATCTATTCGAATAGCCGTGTCCCTCGGTAAAAGGACGACCCGGAGTTGTACCTTAACCTTATGACAACTAGAACCGGATACTTAATAAAACACACCGAGACAAGTTCCACAGACAACCCAGTGATCGCTTTTCCACAGGGCAACGAGGAGAGGATCGCCGGGTAGGATTATGCTATGCGATGCTACTTGGAGGACTTCAATCTACTCTCTTCTACATGCTGCAAGATGGAGGCTGCCAGAAGCGTAGTCTTCGACAGGATTAGCTATCGCCCTCTTATTCTGGTATTCTGCAGTTCAGTCCCCCGATATGGCCCTTTACACATATACCCATGCATATGTAGGGTAGATCCTTGCTTGCGAGTACTTTGGATGAGTACTCACGGTTGCTTTCTCCCCCTTTCCCCCCCTTTCCTTTCTTTCTGGTTGTCGCAACCAGATGCTGGAGCCCAGGAGCCAGACGCCACCGTCGACGACGACTACTACACTGGAGGTGCCTACTACTACGTGCAGCCCGCTGACGACGACCATGAGTAGTTAGGAGGATCCCAGGCAGGAGGTCTGCGCCTCTTTCGATCTGTATCCCAGTTTGTGCTAGCCATCTTATGGCAATTTGTTTAACTTATGTCTGTACTCAGATATTGTTGCTTCTGCTGACTTGTCTATGATCGAGCACTTGTATTCGAGCCCTCGAGGCCCCTCGCTTGTATTATGATGCTTGTATGACTTATTTATGTTTTAGAGTTGTGTTGTGATATCTTTCCGTGAGTCCCTGATCTTGATCGTACACATTTGCGTGCATGATTAGTGTACGATTGAATCGGGGCGTCACAAACGGCCACACCTACGACAAAGGATACTATTTGGGTGACGGTAGCTATCCTCAGTGGACCACTATTGTCAAGACAATACCCAACCCTGTCGGAGAGAAGAAGAAAAGATTTGCCCAAGAGCAAGAGAGTGCTAGGAAGGATATCGAGCGTGCCTTTGGTGTTTTGCTATCTCGATGGGGCATCGTTGGTATCCTGCTAATACCCGGATCACACAGAAACTGTGGGAGGTGATGACTGCTTGTGTGATCATGCATAATATGATCGTAGAAGACGAGCACCCGGAACGTCTGTATGATCAAGGGTTCCAGTTTCAGGGTGAGAATGTTGTACCTGAGCATGGAGTAGTGGCAACGTTTGAACAGTTCACCCAATTTCATGAAGACATGCGTGATTGGGAAACTCACGTGCAACTGCAAAATGATTTGGTTGAGCATATGCGGGCTCATGTTAGCAACCAATAGATATATCTTATTTTATTCGTTTGCAAAACTATGTGAGACATTTTTATTTTCATTCGGCTTGTAATAACTATGCTATTTTATAAGGTCTATAGCACGCAATCCTATTTTTATGCAAATTCATGAAAAAAAAGTAGGGGTCCGGCCGGTCACGCCGGCACATATGGGTCGGTGCGTTGAGTGCGCTGCCGACCCATATCTAAAACAGGGCGGACGCCGGGCGGGCGGCCGACCAAACGAACAAGCTGAAGAAATCGCCGTCCGTTTGGGTCGCCCCATTAAAGCTGCTCTGAGGAGCGCATGCTATGCTTTGGCTTAACTCGAAGCAGCATCCTCCACTGGGTGCATTCTAGTTCTACCCAGCAAGAGATATACTATACCATTATCACGAGTCACGAGTGGGTAGTTGAGCGGTGGCTTCCCCGTGCTGTGCGTGGTCCATCACATGACATAGCATGCGAGTGATAAGTTTAGGTATGTGCTTGTAGGCAGCCTATAGCACGCAATCAGCAGCAGCAGCACAGGATAGCGTCTCCAGCCTTACGATCGAGATTGTTGCATTGTTGCTTTCTCCAACCTCCTGCGGAGGATAGCGTCCCCTCTAGGCTGTACTGCTGTAGGCCACTCACGGCCAGCACGGCGTTGCTGTCCGCACGCCCGGCCACCCACGCTGTTGGTGAGTATGCATCATCTCGTCTCCTCGGACCAGATCAGATAAAGAAGTCGCGAGCACCTCAAAAAAAAAAAAAGAGATAAAGAAGTCACGTCATGAGGAGTTGTGCTTGGCTTTGGAAGGATGCTGGCCTCTACCTCTAGGAGTGGGTCTGGTGCGGTGCGGTGTAGCCAGGACTGGGTCCAACGGCCGTGCTCCGCCTCCCGTGCGGCAACCTCCATCGCAGACGACAAAAAGAGGTCTGTTCTGTGCAGCTATGGTGCGCCTACCGTGCGTCAGAGTCGGATCAAGACACATGTAGCCCAGTTTTAATGTGATTTGAGTGGGGGCTAAATTTGTTTCAAACAAAGTTGATGAGGCTAATCTAGTGTATTATGTTAAATTTAATTCAAATAATATAAAATATTATGTCTTCACGTAAAGAAAGAAGGACGTGGCTAGCGAGCGCTCAAGCGCTCGTTCATATTATCCAGCGCCCTACCATATATGTAAAATACAAAAGATTCCGTTTCACACACTTCTAAATAAGAAAGCACTCTGTCCCCTGGCATCACCTTTCCGCCTACCCACGTGACCTTGTTATGTTACCAAAGAAATGGGTCTAGATCTTGTCCCTACGTGCATTTATTTGGAGTTTGAAAAGTTTTAAAAGCCATATCTTTTGATTCAAGCGTCGAAATCCAATTCCGCTTCACCATTGGGTTTCTAACGACGAGTTCTTCAAAACTTTTTCGATAAAGGGTGGATTTTATTATTTCAAAATGAAGCATCAAGCCGATACAAACATAATGAGCACACACCCGGCCTCTGCATAGCTAGGATGCACACAGCCGGCACCAACACACACACACACACACACACACACACTAGCAAATAGCAAAGTCATATAAGACCACTGCTATGCCCAAGCGAGGAAAAAAAACCGAAGAGATCAAATCCGCGATCGACAAACTACAACCACGACCATATTCATACCAACCATCTCATAACACCACAAAGACATCGAGATTATTTAACAACAACGCCTTCAAGAAGGGAGCGACGCTCAAGCGCCGCCGTCACCGGATCCAACCGACATAGGTTAGAGTCTAGGCCTTCACCTTGAAGAACCAGTCCGAGCATTTTCGATCAATGCCTTCAACATGATAATGATGCAAAAACATCACCATTACCAGGTGTTGGGGATATAACTATTTGTGTAAGCCGCCCAGGAGGGGTCGGGTTACACAAAGAAGACTCATCAGAGGAAGCCCAAGACCAAGCATGACGATGGCGATTCAATAAAGGGCTTAAGGCCCACAGGCGGCTTAAGGCCCGTTGTAGTAAATCGCCATGAGGGCATGACTTGTAACATAAGGTAGATTTAACTAGTCACCGAGCCGTACACTGTTTATAAGCCGGCCGGGACTCTGTAAACCACAGGGCGTCAACCCGTGTATATCAGGGGACGACATGCTGGCGGCTTAGGGCAAGAAACAACTCATCGAGAGCCGGGCATAGCGTATCTCGCTCCCTGGTCATCGAAACATCAATACCAAACCCAACTAGACGTAGGCCTTACCTTCACCGTAAGGGGCCGAACTAGTATAAACCCTCTTGTGTCACTTGTCCCAATTTAACCCCTTCAAGCTTCCTAGTTGCGATGGCTCCACAACTAAGTCCTTTCACGAGGACACCTGACGTGACAATTCCACGAAAGTGCCGCCCACCGTGGGGCCAGCGCACAATGGATTTGAGTTCTTGAAGGGCAACTTCGAAGGGCTCAAGGGATACGTGGTGGGCCGGATGACCAAGAGTCGTCGCGGCAAGATCTACATCGACGACGAAGGCTGGGGTCCCGACGCCGGCTCAATTGAGTACGGGTACCGGGTCCCCTTCGGCGGAATCCACGTCTTCATCGGCCAGATCGGTGAGCCGGGCCCTGAGCCGGACAACTGCACCGACCTCGTCGAGACAACTCAGCGTGCGAGGAAGACCCGGGCTCAACCGGTCATGAGGCGTGCCTTCGTGGGCTGCATCCACGGAGAGGAACTCTCTGAAGGATCTGAAGATAGGGGTGAGACAGCCGTCCTCTCAGACCGTGATTCGTCCGCCGGTTCAACAGATTCGTTGTACCAAGTGCAAGACGGCGTGCTCGGGGGCTGTTCCGACGGCAACAGTGTTCCGGACCCCTTTGAGCCGCCAAGATGGGCCGGAATCTTCATGGCTGGGACTCAGCCCGACTCAAACTCTACAGCTGCTGCAGCGGTAACGTCCGGGTTAGGAGCAGCCGGGGCAGGCGGCCCCGTACGCCCACCGGCTCAGGTGCTGATAGACCTCATGGACAAGCTTACGGCCCTGTTAACCGCCAGGGTTATTCCTGCAGACAAGGATGCGCATGATGCAGTGGTAACACAGGTGCATGAGGAGATAGCTCAGGCCAAGGAGGGCTTGGCAGCTGAGGATACTAGACTAGCTACAGAGCGGGCGGCTCTCGACGCCCGGGCACAACGCTTGCAGTCAGAAGCTTACCAGCTCACGATGAGCTTAAACGCATCCAATGAGGTAATGAGGAGGAGACATCAAAAAACTCAGTTCCGTTTACCTCTGAATTACGACCCTCGGGTTCTTTTTGCTACACCCGGAGCCGGCCCGAGTAACCCGCCAGAGGCCAATCAGCTTATGACAGCCGGAACAGTAGGGCCGACTCAGCCTCGGGAGACGGTACCACCTCACATGAGCATGCCACCGCCGCGTTATGTGCCATTTCCCTCGGGTCACTTTTCCAACCCCATGGAGAACTTAATTGCAGCTTCAACATGTTTGGCGGCTCTTCCCATGGACGGTGATGACCCGGAGAGTCAGAGAACTTCTTCAGACGGCCTTAGCTCAGTAGGAGACCTATTCTTACAGCCGGGACAGAATTCACTCAACTCCCTCGCCTTGGTTAGCACCGCCTCGTCAGAACCGGAGCCCGAGTTACAGTAGGCACATGGAGTCTAAAGCTCAGTCAAGCAACGCCCAATGCCATAACCAGCCCGGTGGCTATCACCCGGTGCAAGACCGAATACGTCAGGAGAACGAACGGGTGGCTCAGGCAGCGGCTCAACAGGCGACTTATCAGGACATCCCGGAGTATCCAACGACTTCTGTTGAGGCAGGAGTAGCCACTAGAACCGGTGGTGTTCCTTGTTTGGTACCGGCTCTGCGCAATGTGCGTCTGCCCAAGGACTTCAAGGGACCTCGAAAGATACCAAATTACACGGCCGACTTACAGCCCGGGGCATGGATCGAGAGTTATGAGATGGCCATGGAGCTGTTGGAGGTCAATGACGCGGTGATGGCTAAATATTTCACCATGATGCTAGATGGAACAGCCCGGGCTTGGTTAAAGGGCTTGCCTCCCAATTCCATTGGCTCATGGGAAGAGTTAAAGGCCCGGTTCATCCAGAACTTCAAGGACAACTATAAGCAATCTATGTCGATTGTGGACTTATCGAATTGTAAGCAGGGGAAGGGAGAATCCACCACCCATTGGGTGCGCCGGGTCAAGGAGATAATTCATTCATCTGACAATATGGACGCCGGCTCTGCAGCCCTTATGTTGGAGAAGAATTGTAGCTTTGAGCCGCTGAGGTAGAAGCTGGGGCGCCTTAAACGTGACTGCAAGGATATGGGCATGCTGATGGCGGCTTTATTTAAATATGCCGATTCTAATAGTACCAAGGATCCCGCGTATGACGATGAGAAGACAGGGAAGGGAAAAAGGAACAGCAATGGAAAGGGTCAACAACATAACCCGGGGAACCAATGGCAATAAGCGTAAGGCGGACGGTAACCCGGAGTTTGTGGCCAATGCCAATGCGCAAGGTAACAATCATAGATGTAAGGGTAAACCGCCTCGATCCGGCTGGTCAGGACCATCTCTTGAACAACTACTCAATGAGCCCTTCCCAAGACACGGCACCAGGGAGCGGCCCGCCACGCACCTGTGGAAAGATTGCGCGATCATGAAGGCGTTTAAGAATTCCAACACCTATGATGGCCATAATGGGTCTGGTGGGGGTTCAGGAGCTGGCGGTTTCCATGGCCCAGGTGTCGGCTCAGGTTCCGGCTTTCAGGGACGTCAAGGAGGAGGCTATAACCAATAGCAGTCTGGTCAGGGAGAGCAGCAGCAGCAGTCGGGTTATCAAAGCAACCCGAAGCAGTTGAATGGTAGGCAGTATCACGTATTTACCACTAGCTTATGCAAACGTGACCAGAAGGTTCATAAGAGGGCCGTCAATTCTGTTGAGCCGGCAATCCCTCGTTATTTGAGGTGGTCAGAGCAGCCCATCATATGGAGCAGAGAAGATCATCCTCCGCGGGTCAATAACCCGGGTCAGTTGGCCTTGGTGGTGGCACCTCAGGTTGGTGGGTATAAGTTCACTAAGGTGCTCATGGACGGGGGTAGTAGCATCAATATGCTCTATTATGAGACCTTTCGACGCATGGGATTAAGTGATAAAAATCTGAGAACATCCAACACTGTTTTCCATGGAGTGGTCCCTGGTAAGTCGGCTTACCCAGTTGGCAAGATTGAGCTGGAGGTGGCCTTTGGAGACGAATATGACTCTAGAGCTGAGAAGTTGACGTTTGAGGTGGTCAAAATCAGCAGCCCATACCACGCTCTGTTCGGGCGGCCGGCTTATGCTAAGTTTATGGCCCGACCGTGTTATGTTTATTTGCAGCTCAAGATGTCGGGTCATAAGGGCAGCATTACTGTAGATGGCAGTCGGAAGGTAGCGCTGGAATGTGAAGAAGGCGACGCGGCTTATGCTGAGTCGGCCTGCGCAGCGGAAGAGCTCAAATTTTATCAAGATAATGTTGACCCAACGGATATGACATCCCTGAAGAAGCCAACTATAGAGCATGACCCGGCGTTGAAGTTTAAGTCGGCTGCTGAGACAAAGCTTGTTGATTTTACCCCGGGTGACCCTTCTAAGCAGTTCAACATCAGCAGCAATTTGGATCCCAAATAGGAAAGCGCGCTCATCGAGTTCATCCATGAGAACCGGGACATCTTTGCATGGAAACCTTTTGACATGCCGGGTGTACCGAGGGAACTCGCTGAGCACACTCTCAATATTGATCCAAAGTATAAGCCGGTCAGGCAGTTTCTTCGGCGTTTTAACAAAGAGAGACGGAAAGCTATTGGAGAGGAAGTTGCCCGGCTCTTGGCGGCCGGTTTTATCAAGAAGAACGGCACCTGGCGGATGTGTGTGGACTACACGGACTTAAACAAAGCTTGTCCGACTGATCCCTTTGCTCTCCCCCGTATTGATCAAATCATTGATGCTACGGCGGGTTGTGAATGTTTGAGTTTTCTGGATGCTTATTCTGGTTATCATCAGACCAAAATGGCAGTTAAGGACCAGGAGAAGAAAACTTTCATCACTCCGTTTGGGGCCTTCTGTTATGTATCTATGCTGTTTGGACTCAAGAGTTCTCAGGCGACTTATCAAAGATGTGTAGAGAACTGTTTGCACGATCAAATTGGGCGTAATGTTCATGCTTACGTGGATGACATTGTGGTGAAATCCAGAGAAAAGGAAACCTTGATATCTGACTTGAAAGAGACCTTTGATAATCTCCGGGTTTACAAGATGATGCTTAACCCGGCCAAGTGTGTATTTGGCGTACCTGCGAGCAAGCTCTTGGGTTTTCTGGTGTCAAACAGAGGCATCGAAGCTAACCCGGAGAAGATTAAGGCGATTACATCTCTGGCTAAGCCGGCGTGCATCAATGATGTTCAGCAGCTGGCGGGTCGTGTTGCCACTTTAAGCCGATTCATAAGCCGGTTAGGTGAGAAGGCCCTTCCATTGTATCAGATGATGAAGAAAACTGACACTTTTGTCTGGAGCGAGGCCGCTGATGCTGCTTTTGAAGACCTGAAGAGACAATTGTCTGAGTCGCCGGTTCTCGCGGCTCCAATTGATAAAGAGCCTTTGCTATTATATGTGGCTGCCAATTCACGAGCCGTTAGCGTTGCCATCGTGGTGGAGCGTAAGGAAGCCAGCAAGGAGCATCCAGTTCAACGGCCGATTTACTACATCAGTCAGGTGCTCATTGAATCTAAGCAAAGGTATCCACATTGGCAGAAGCTTGTTTACGGGGTGTTTATGGCCAACCGGAAGTTGAAGTAGTACTTTCAAAGCCACCCCATAACTGTGGTAAGTTCTGCCCCTTTGGGAGACATCATTCAGAACAGGGAGGCCACAGGACGATTCGCCAAGTGAGCCATTGAGCTTGGGCCTCACGATTTGAAGTATATGCCACGTACGGCTATTAAGTCTCAGGCCTTGGTGGACTTTATCAATGATTGGACACATATTGGACGATTCACTTTGATGGGTCCAGGCAGCTAGAAGGCTCGGGGGCTGGAGTGCTGTTAACTTCCCCTCGAGGTGACAAATTTTGTTATGTACTCCGGCTTATGTTTCCATGTACTAACAATGCAGCTGAGTACGAGGCCTTACTCCATGGTCTCCGGATGGCTAAGGAGATGAACTTAAGCCGTGTAAGATGCTTGGGCGACTCAGATCTTGTGGCTCAACAAGTGTCAAGCAAGTGGGATTCCAAGGACCCCCTTATGGCGGCTTATCGTCGTGAAGTAGATGCTGTGGCTGGTTACTTCACGGGTTATCAAGTGGAGCACATCGATCGAAGGAAGAATGAGGCGGCTGATGCTTTAAGCCGGTTGGGATCCCAACGTAAGCCGGTGCCGCCCAACACCTTTCTCGATGTTTTGCATAACCCTTCTGTCAAGGTGCCTACCGAGGAAGAGCTAGCAGTGCCAGACCCGGAGGCACAGCTGGTGGTGGCTCTTCACGTTATCCCAGATTGGACAGTGCCCTGCTTGGCTTATATGACCCGGGGTGAGTTGCCTGAGGATGAGACCTTGGCGAGACAAATCATCAGGCGCTCTAAATCTATGACGATTGTTAACGGCGAGTTACATCACCTAAGTGTCACGGGGGCGTTTCAACGTTGTGTGTCCCCTGCAGAAGGCCAAGAAATACTTCGTGAGATCCATGAAGGGGATTGTGGCCATCATGCCGGGTCAAAATCTCTCGTAGCCAAAGCTTTTCATCATGGTTTCTATTGGCTGACAACTCATGCTGATGCGGAGGATCTGGTCAGCAAATGTGATGGTTGCCAAAGTTCTCACAACGAGCTGATGTGCCGGCTCAAGAATTAAGGATGATCCCAATCACTTGGCCGTTTGCAGTCTGGGGGCTTGACATGGTTGGACCTTTCAAAAGGTCTAAGGATAAAAAGACACATCTTCTGGTAGCAGTGGACAAGTTTACAAAGTGGGTTGAGGCAGAGCCGGTCAGTAAGTGTGATGCAGCCACAACGGTTCAATTCATGAAAAAGGTGATATTTCGTTTTGGTTTCCCACACAGCATCATAACTGATAATGGCACTAATCTCTCTAAGGGTGCCATGGAAGAGTTTTGTCAAAGATAACATATCCGGCTTGATGTTTCGACTGTTGCTCATCCTCAATCCAATGGTCAAGCAGAAAGAGCTAATCAAGAGATCCTGAAAGGTATCAAACCCTGGCTCTTAGTCCCCTTACAGCGGACTTCGGGTTGTTGGGTGAAGGAGTTACCTTCCGTGTTATGGAGCATCAACACTACACCTAACATATCTACAGGCTACACGCCTTTCTTTATGGTATATGGTGCAGAGGCGGTCCTGCCAAGTGACATCCGGCATGATTCACCCCGCGTGGCGGCTTACGTTGAGGCTGACAACGAAGAAGCTCGTCAGAATGCACTCGACTTGTTGGATGAGGAGCGAGACTTGGAAATAGCCCGCTCGATGATTTATCAACAAGACCTGCGTCGCTATCATAGCCGCCGGGTTAGGAGCAGAACCTTTCAGGAAGGCGACTTGGTGCTCCGGCTCATCCAGGATCAGTCTAATATGCACAAGCTATCCCCGCCTTGGGAAGGGCCCTTTGTGGTCAGCAAGAATCTGCACAACGGGTCATATTACCTGATCGATATTCGAGAACACAAGGACTCACTTAAGTCGGAGGAGGAGACCCGCCGGCCGTGGAATATAGCTCATCTCCGGCCTTATTATACTTAAGCCACCGGCTTTCAAGATGTACATATTTTTTAACGATGTATATATTATATAAAGAAATAAAGCAGGACCTCCGTCCTTTTTACCCTCAAAACTCTATGTGTCTTCTTTATCAGGTAGTGGAGACAACCAACAGGGAGCGGATCGCATCTGAATCCGGCTTTCCCTTTGGACTGGCTTATGATCATATCTGAATCTAGCCATGGTCACTTGGGGGCTTCCTGTTCAAACATAGGTCATATTCGAACCAAAGAGAACATAGCTGTCGATACCCACTTGATCGGCATACTGCCAAACCTACTTGGGGGCTTCTTGATCATATTTGAATCATAGCTTAACCCCTTTGGGTCTGACGTGGATCATATTCGAATCAGCGTCATTAAACAACTCTTATGTTCACTTGGGGGCTTCTTGTTCAAACATAGGTCGTATTCGCACCAAAGAGAACATAGCTGTCGATACCCACTTGATCGGCATCGCCAAAGCCACTGGGGGCTATATGATCGTATTCGAATCTTAGCTTAACCCCTTTGGGACGGTTTTCTGATCGTATTCGAATCAGGAGCCTGTGAACATTGCTTATACCTATAATTACTTCAAATATATTGAAACCTTTTTAAGGAGATGGTCCTTGATTCTTCCGGTTTAATATTGATCACCCCAGGATCGTAAGTACCAGGTAAAGCATCAAATGAGCCGGGAAGACTATAAAAAGGGTCACAGGTATGCAGTTGTGATTATATTTTAAATAATCATGAACCGGCCTATATATGATGTCTTTTGGTCGTGTTCCGGGTTATCAATACTCTATAACCCCCTGGTGCAATAAACCGCCCAGAAAATTTTGCTTGTTTTATGTGCAGGATAAGGCAATGCAAGTTAAACATCAAAGAAATACATGGTTAACATAAGCCAGCAAAATATAGTGATGACGGCTTACAGAAGTAATAAGAATCACAAAAATGCGCAAGGGCATGACCAGCACAGAAGTAATAAGCATCACAAAAATGCGCAAGGGCATGACCAACATTAAGAAGTTTTTCTATCCTATTACAAGACTCCCCGAGTCTGAATAAGCGAAGCATTGTTTTGGCAAAGTTATAACACGCCTAGCGGCTCATTCCTTCGGCGGGCTTGACGACTCCGGGTTATCCTTCTCCGCCTCTCCGTCGGTTGCTTTGTCCTGGAAGGTGGACGAGGCCCAGCCAATGCCGCTCAAGGCTTCAAATTCAGCCTCATCATCTATTAAACCGGCCGGGTCCACTTCAGGGGCAAAGGTATGCTTACGCGTTGGAGGGATCAGGATGACTTGGTCGTATGGGACGTTTGGGATTCTCCAGTTCTCGCTATGATAGCCCGGCGAATACTTAGTAAGATCAGTATCGTTCCCAATAAGAGTCACCAAGGGACGTATGACTTTGACACAGGCAGTGAAGTCTTGGTCGTCAAATGCAGTGCCGTCCTCCTTCAGGCTTGGATATCCAAGAGAGAGATCAGCCAAGTCAAGTTCTGGCACCCATGCCCTTGCCCGTCTTAATGCGGCCACGGCTCCGGCTCTCGCAGATTCCCGCCTTAAATCCGGAATTCGTTGGGGTAGCACTGAGAGATGCCTCAACACATCTTGTAGCAGGCGAGGAGTGGTATTTGATAAGGCCACAACGGCCAAAGCACGTTGTGACCCGGAGTACAGCTGTTCCACTAAGGTGTAAACCGCCTTAAGCTTGATCAACATATTTTGCTTCAGGTTGGTACTCCTGGGGCCTGTATGTTCACAGGCATAACAATAAGCCGGAGATAACTATTACAATAATCCTTGGAAGATTACAATATTTAAGGTTTTTCAGAGTGACTTACTGAAGATGGCTGAGACCATTTGGGATTTCTGCCGTTTTAAGTCGGACAGTGCGGTTGTTGCCTCTGTAAGAGATGCTTCTGCCGCTTCAGCCCGGGTCACTAGTGAAGCCCTTTCATCAGCCCAAATCTTCTTTTATGACTCAAAGTTTTTCCTCAGCTTGTCTTGTTCAGAGACACTGAATTCAAACTTGGAGTTGGCTTTCTGAGTTTCAAGCTCTTGGGTCTTTAGCTGGCTCTTCAGATCAGCAATCTCTGACTCAAATTGACTTACGGCGGCCTGTATTGACATCAGGTTATGGTAAGAATCATGGTAAGGTAACATTCAAGTCCCAAACACTTTACAAGTAAAGATACTTGGCACTTGGGGGCTAATGTATGCTTAAAGAATTTTTTAACCTATCTAACTAGGTCATACATATTAAGTATCAAGCACTTTACAAGTAAAGATACTTGACACTTGGGGGCTAATGTGTAACACAAATTGAAAGTCTCATGCTATCACCGGGTTAAATGTATTCACTTTAAACCGGACAACCTAACAGTAAGTAGATTTCTAAGTCTACAGCATATTCATTCATAAGCAATAGACTTGGGGGCTGGTACAGTAAGTAAGGTTCAGGAAAAAGCATAAGTTATACCTCAGATTTGTGCTGTATTTGCTTCACCATGTCAATTTCCAGGTCACGGCTATTGTGTACTTGGTTCAGATAGCCCGAGACTATATCACCAGTGCTTAGGTGAGTATAATCAGTGATGTCCAGTTTGGCTTTCCGACGTTGGGCAAACTCCTCCTTGGCAGTGCATTGGGCAAGAACAATAGGCCGACCCGGTTCAACATATTGACTCTTTAGAATTTCAACTTTCGGGTCAGTTGTCTTGACCGGGCTAGGAATTTCCGGGTTATCAGAGTTGTGGACAACATCTTTTGCAGGCGGGTCAGAGGTTGGCACCGGAATATCAGAAGCCGGTTCGGGCGGTGGCTGATGAGTGGAGCTGTCAAGAACGGATGAGTCAAGCGCCGGTTGAGTGATAACCGGGTCTCGGGACGGCTTATTCTTCTTTGCCCTCTTGCTCGGCTTCACTTGCAGGCTGTCAATCAAAGTGGAAGGATGAGTATCAAAGTATAAGTATGGAAAAACTTAAAGTAAGAAAGGTTACATTACCCGGGAGCTGTTTTAAAAGCCGACATGTTTGATTGCATCGACTCGTCAGAAGAAGGAGAGGTATCCTGATAATTGGAGTCAGATGAATTGAGAGGTTGGCGAATCAAACCCGCCAAAGGTAAAGCAGAACGTAAATCGGAGATAACCTCGGTCCGACGCTTCCTGGTTGCATCGGGTAAGCCGGAGGAGAGTTCTACGTCTTGGTTGGCCCGAGTCTGCCGCCGGTTTTCAAGCTGTTGTTGCTTCAAAAGAAATTGAGGATCCTGGTAAGCTAGAGGATGTGAAAATCTTACTTTCCGGGTCACCCTTCGGATTTTTTGCGTTGGCAAAGGCTCTGAGTCGGAGGAGATTATAGTTACCTCTTTGTCAATTGCTTGACTGTTCCCTGTATCCTCCTAAAAGGATAAAATGTCAGTAAAATAACGACAAAGGAGTTAAGAAAATCAAAAGATTACCTCTTCCTCATCCCAAGAAGAGTCATCCAATTTAAGCATATCGGAGGCGCTGGGTTTATTCTTCTTTGAGGTGCCCGTCTTGGCGGCTTTCCTTTCAGTTTTCTTGGATGCCCTGGCCTGTTTGGCAGCCTCATGGTCATACTTGACCTTCCAGGAATTATCACTGTCCTGTGGAAAAAGATAAAGAATCATAAGTACGAGAAGGTGTAACATGTTAAAGAATATTTATGAAGATTGGTAACTTACCGCAGGGGCCGGGTTCTTCTTGCAGAAGGGAAGTAAGCCGAAGGCATTACTAGTTACAGTGCCCTCTGATGACCCACAAGTATAGGGGATCTATCGTAGTCCTTTCGATAAGTAAGAGTGTCGAACCCAACGAGGAGCAGAAGGAAATGATATGCGGTTTTCAGCAAGGTATTCTCTGCAAGTACTGAAATAAGTGGTAACCAATAGTTTTGTGATAAGATAAATGGTAACGAGCAACAAGTAACAAAGGTAAATAAAGTGCAGCAAGGTGGCCCAATCCTTTTTGTAGCAAAGGACAAGCCTGGACAAACTCTTATAATAGGAAAAGCGCTCCCGAGGACACATGGGAATATCGTCAAGCTAGTTTTCATCACGCTCATATGATTCGCGTTCGGTACTTTGATAATTTGATATGTGGGTGGACCGGTGCTTGGGTACTGCCCTTACTTGGACAAGCATCCCACTTATGATTAACCTCTATTGCAAGCATCTGCAACTACAACAAAAGTATTAAGGAAAACCTAACCATAGCATGAAACATATGGATCCAAATCAGCCCCTTACGAAGCAACGCATAAACTAGGGTTTAAGCTTCTGTCACTCTAGCAACCCATCATCTACTTATTACTTCCCAATGCCTTCCTCTAGGCCCAAATAATGGTGAAGTGTTATGTAGTCGACGTTCACATAACACCACTAGAGGTTAGACAACATACATCTTATCAAAATATCGAACGAATACCAAATTCACATGACTACTAATAGCAAGACTTCTCCCTTGTCCTCAGGAACAAATGTAACTACTCACAAAGCATATTCATGTTCATAATCAGAGGGGTAATATTATGCATAAAGGATCTGAACATATGATCTTCCACCAAATAAACCAACTAGCATCAACTACAAGGAGTAATCAACACTACTAGTAACCTACTAGCACCAATCCCGGACTTGGAGACAAGAATTGGATACAAGAGATGAACTAGGGTTTGGAGATGAGATGGTGCTGATGAACATGTTGATAGAGATTTCCCTCTCCCGATGAGAGGAGCGTTGATGATGACAATGGTGATGATTTCCCCCTCCCGGAGGGAAGTGTCCCCGGCAGAACAGCTTTGCCGGAGCCCTAGATTGGTTCCGCCAAGGTTCCGCCTCGTGGCGGAGGAGTCTCATCCCGAAATTTTGCTTATTATTTCTTCTCATCGAAAGACTTCATATAGGAGAAGATGGGCGTCGGAGAGCCACCAGGGGGCCCACGAGGTAGGGGGGCACGCCCAGGGGGGAGGGGCGCGCCCCCCAGCCTCGTGAGCAGGGTGTGGGCCCCCTGGCCTTCATCTTTGGTGACGATTTTTCTTTATTTCTTTTAAGATATTCCATGGAGTTTCAGGACCTCTGGAGTTGCGCAGAATAGGTCTCCAATATTTGCTCCTTTTCCAGCCAGAATTCCAGCTGCCAGCATTCCCCCTCTTCATGGTAAACCTTGTAAAATAAGAGAGAATAGCCATAAGTATTGTGACATATCATGAAATAACAGCCCATAATGCGATAAATATCGATATAAAAGCATGATGCAAAATGGACGTATCACCCTCTGAGGGAGTCCTGGACTAGGGGGTGTCCGGATAGCCGAACTATCATCATCGGCCGGACTCCAAGACTATGAAGATACAAGATTGAAGACTTCATCCCGTGTCCGGATGGGACTTTCCTTGGCGTGGAAGGAAAGCTTGGCGATACGGATATGTAGATTTCCTACCATTGTAACCAACTCTGTGTAACCCTAGCCCTCTCCGGTGTCTATATAAACCGAAGGGTTTTAGTCCATAGGACGAACAACAATCATACCATAGGCTAGCTTCTAGGGTTTAGCCTCCTTGATCTCGTGGTAGATCCACTCTTGTACTACCCATATCATCAATATCAATCAAGCAGGAGTAGGGTTTTACCTCCATCGAGAGGGCCCGAACCTGGGTAAAAACATCGTGTCCCTTGTCTCCTGTTACCATCTGCCTAGACGCACAGTTCGGGACCCCCTACCCGAGATCCGCCGGTTTGGACACCGACATTGGTGCTTTCATTGAGAGTTCCTCTATGTCGTCACTGATAGGCTTGATGGCTCCTTCGATCATCAACAACGACACGGTCCATGGTGAGACTTGTCTCCCCGGACAGATCTTCGTATTCGGCGGCTTTGCACTGCGGGCCAATTCGCTTGGCCATCTGGAGCAGATTGAAAGCTACGCCCCTGGCCATCAGGTCAGATTTGGAAGCTTGAACTTCACGGCCGACATCCGCGGAGATTTGATCTTCGACGGATTCGAGCCACAGCCGAGCGTGCCGCACTGTCACGATGGGCATGATTTAGCTCTGCTGCCGGACAGTGCCCTGGAGGCCGCACATGAGTCCGCTCCGACCCTTAATTCGGAGCCGACCGCGCAGGTCGAGGATGGGTGGCTAGACACCGCCTCGGGGGCTGCAACCTCTACGGCGATGGAGCCGAATACTGATTTTGTCCCTTGTGAGGCTCGTGACTCCGAGGTGCCGGACTCCTCTCCGGACTCCGAACCTCCCGCGCCCCATCCAATCGAATCCGATTGGGCGCCGATCATGGAGTTCACCGCTGCGGACATCTTTCAACACTCACCTTTTGGCGACATCATGAATTCGCTAAAGTATCTCTCGCTATCAGGAGAGCCCTGGACGAATTGCGGTCAGGATGGTTGGGATGCGGACGACGAAGAAATTCAAAACCCACCCACCACCCACTTTGTAGCCACTGTCGACGATCTAACCGACATGCTAGACTACGACTCCGAAGACATCGACGGTATGCACGACGATGCCGGAGACGACCAAGAACCAGCGCCTACGTACGGGGCACTGGAAGACCACCTCGTCATACGACATATATATGGTGGACATCCCAAAGGATGGGAATGACGAGGAAGCAGCGGAGGAAGACTCCTCCAAGAAATAGCCCAAGCACCGGCGTCAGCGGCGCCGCTCTAAATCCCGCCACAGCAAGAATGGAGATTCCGGCACCGGAGATAATAACACCCAGAGAGTTCCGAAGAGAACCCCCTCCAGCAAGATTCAGCACAGGAGGACGGAGAAGCCAGCCCTCATGAGAGAGCGGCAGAAGAAGAGGTAGAGGATGATAATTACATGCCTCCCTCCGGAGACGAGGCAAGCCTCAACGACGACGAATTCATCGTGCCCGAGGATCCCGTCGAACAAGAGCGTTTCAAACGCAGACTAATGGCCACGGCGAACAGCCTAAAGAAAAAGCAGCAACAACTTTGAGCTGATCAAGACCTGCTAGCCGACAGATGGACTGAAGTCCTTGCGGCCGAAGAGTATGAACTCGAACGGCCCTCCAAAAGCTACTCCAAACGCAAGTTGCTCCCCCGATTAGAGGAGGAGGCATATAAACCTGCATCACCAGAGTGCAATACGGCTGACCGACCACCTCGTGGCCGCGACAGAGAGGCCTTTAGGCCCTCCATTAGAACCGTACCCCGGCACCGCTCGAAAAGTACGAAGCCACGGGGGAATGCGCCGGACTTGCGAGACATATTGGAGGATAAGGCAAGACAATCAAGATCGATCTACGGATCGCGTGGGTGCCCCACGATGCGCGACGACGACCATCGCGCCGGATACAGCAACTCCGGCCGGGCCGAACACAGTAGACAAAGCTCGTTGGAGCTACGTCGTGATATAGCCCAATATAGAGGCGCCGCACACCCACTATGCTTCATAGATGAAGTAATGGATCATCAAATCCCCGAAGGGTTTAAACCCGTGAACATTGAATCCTACGATGGCACAACAGACCCCGCGGTTTGGATCGAAGACTATCTCCTTCATATCCACATGGCCCGCAGTGACGATCTTCACGCCATCAAATATCTCCCACTCAAGCTTAAAGGACCACCTCGGCATTGGCTTAATAGCTTGCCAGCAGAATCAATTGGGTGTTGGGAAGACCTGGAAGCCGCATTCCTTGACAACTTGCAGGGCACATATGTGCGACCACCAGACGCCGATGACCTAAGCCACATAATTCAGCAGCCAGACGAATCGGCCAGACAATTTTGGACACGGTTCTTAACAAAGAAAAATCAAATCATCGACTGTCTGGATGCAGAGGCTCTCGCATCCTTCAAACATAACATCTGCGGCGAGTGGCTTGCCCGGCACCTAGGACAGGAAAAGCCGAAATCAATGCCAGCCCTCACATCACTCATGACCCGCTTCTGCGCGGGAGAGGACAGCTGGCTAGCCCGTAGTAATAACCTCAGCAAAAATTCTGGCAGTCCGGATGCCAAGGACCGCAATGGCAGGTCGTGTCGCAACAAAAACAAACGCCGCGTTAATGGCGATAACACTGAGGATACGGCAGTCAACGCCGGATTCAGAGGCTCTAAACCCGGTCAGCGGAAAAAGCCATTCAAAAGAACTAATCCGGGTCCGTCCAATTTGGACCGAATACTCGACCGCTCTTGCCAGATACATGGCACCCCCGAAAAACCAGCTAATCACACCAACAGGGATTGTTGGGTATTCAAGCAGGCAGGCAAGTTAATTGTCGAAAACAATGGCAAGGGGCTGCATAGCGATGACGAGGAGGAGACCCGGCCGCCGAACAATAGAGGACAGAAGGGTTTCCCCCCACAAGTGCGGACGGTAAACATGATATACGCAACCCACATACCCAAGAGGGAGAGTGTGCACTCAGGGACGTATATGCGATGGAGCCAGTCGCCCCGAAGTTCAACCCATGGTCCTCCTGCCCGATCACTTTTGATCGAAGGGACCACCCCACCAGTATCCGTCACGGCGGATTCGCCGCATTGGTTTTAGACCCAATCGTCGATGGATTTCACCTCACCAGAGTCCTGATGGACGGCGGCAGCAGCCTGAACCTGCTTTATCAGGATACAGTGCGCAAGATGGGAATAGACCCCTCAAGGATTAAACCCACAAAGACGACCTTCAAAGGCGTCATACCAGGTGTAGAGGCCAATTGCGCAGGCTCAGTCAAACTTGAAGTGGTCTTCGGATCCCCGGATAACTTCCGAAGCGAGGAGTTAATCTTCGACATAGTTCCGTTCCGCAGCGGCTATCACGCTCTGCTCGGACGGACCGCGTTTGCAAAGTTCAACGCGGTGCCGCACTACGCATACCTCAAGCTCAAGATGCCAGGCCCTCGAGGAGTCATCACGGTCAACGGAAACACTGAACGCTCCCTCCGAACGGAGGAACACACAGCGGCTCTCGCGGCAGATGTATAGAGTAGCCTCTTAAGGCAAATCTCGAGTCCGGCCGTTAAGCGACCGGACACGGCTAAACGCGCCCGGAGTAACCTACAACAAGACCACCTGGCACGTTCCGAGCACGCGTAGCAATGCGGCCCCAACCCCAGCCCTTGCAAAATTGCAAGACTGGTCCTTTGCGTACATCATTACGCTCTAGAGATACCATGGGCATAGGGGGAGGGGAACGACCACCACATGCCCAGAATGCGGCTTAACCGCACCAGCGGCTCCCAAGTGTGTCACTCTTTTTCTTTTTTCCTTTTTCTTACCCATAGGACTCCGTTCACCTGAGGCCCTGTCCGGCAGTAGACCTGCCGAACTCACGATGCAACAGCCAGGGGAGGAGAAAGGCTACGATGAGTATCCAGGTGGTCTTCATTACGAGCATTAAATCTGTTTTATACACCATTCCGCAGCCTACCCCTGGAGGGGGACATGTTTAGAAGTCCCATCCCTTGCTTACCGCACTATTTGTATCATTCTGCATTCATGGCAGTATTTCTTGAATAAACAATGCATCGCTTTTTGCTTGTAATTGCATTTCTTTCTTATACATATGTTCATTTATGACATATTGCATCCGTACACTTTGGTACGGCTAAATACACCAGGGGCTTAAGTTCCCCACATTATGGTGTGATAAGTCCGAACACTTTCACAAGTGCGGCACCCCGAACTTATAGCATTATATGCATCAGCTCTGAATCATGTCTTGGGTCAATAGTTGGGTTTGCCCAGCTCCCATGTTTTGGTACCTTACGTTCCGTTGTATCGGCTAAGGTAGCACTGGGAGAACCACTGCGATTGCGCCCCGGTTGAGCTGGGCGAGCGCCTTAGTGGAGAAAGCTAAATCTGACCGTCATGATAAGGCGAGAGCTGGTCGCTGTTCGAGAGGTCTTTTCGAGTCCCTAAAGACTTATGCCGCTTAGAGCGAGGAACCGGCTTTTGTCTGGCCCAGGCGTGGATAGCGCCCCGAACTCGGTCTTCCGAACACTAGGGGCTTCGCCGAAATTTAAAATTATAGAATTCTATGGCTAAGTGAGAGTGTTCAAGCACTATAAGCCCGGTTGCCTCGTTCATTGTGTTGAGCGCCTCCCTAGATGGACCCAAAAATGGGAACAAGAGCGCTCAAGTTTATCCCGAACACCCCAGCACTCGCGGCATGGGGGCTGAAGCCGACGACTTGCCATCTCTCAGATTTGATAAATGGCCGCACAGAAGGTAATATTTTAAATTAACAAGTGTTGCTTAGCGCATATGAACAAAGTCTTCAGCGCACAGGATAACAAAATGCGAGTCTACTCAAATATTACATCTTTGGAGCACTCACCCGCAATCATGCGGGCACCCTTCAGGACACTCTTATAATACATTTCGGGCGTGCGATACTCCTTGCCCGTCGGTGACGCGTCCGTCACAAGCTTCTCAGCGTCCATCCTGCCCCAGTGCACCTTTGCATGGGCAAGGGCCCGACGGGCACCTTCAATGCATGCGGAGTGCTTGACGACTTCAACCCAGGGACACGCGTCCACCAGCCGCCGCACCAGGCTGAAGTAGCTCCCAGGCATGGCCTCCTTGGGCCACATCCAAACTATGAGGCCCTTCATGGCCTGTTCGGCTACCTTGTGGAGCTCGACCAGCTGCTTCAGCTGGTCGCTAAGGGGCACCGGATGTCCGGCCTCAGCATACTGAGACCAGAAGACCTTCTCCGTCGAGCTCCCCTCCTCGTCCCGGTAGAAAGCGGCAGCATCGGACACGCTGCGGGGCAGATCTGCGAACGCTCCTGGGGAGCTCCGAATTCGGGTAAGTAATAGGTAATTCACATTCACATGCTTCCTTTGCATGGAAAATGCCTTACCCGCCGCTATCTTCTTCAACGCCTCGATTTCCTAGAGGGCCTTGTGGGCTTCGGCCTTAGCGGCTTTGGCACTCTCAAGAGCCGATGCAGGCTCGGACTCTCGAGTCTTTGAGTCGCGCTCCAAACTCTCATGTTTTTCCATGAGAGCCTGGAGCCCTTGCTGCACCTCCGCCACCCGCGCATCCTTCTTCTCTCGCTCGGCTCGCTCCGCGGCCGCATTGCGTTCGGCCGCGGACACCGCCTCCTTCAGGGTCGCCACCTCGTTCGTGGCCCCTGGAGTACCCACGTTATCCTTGTTATTTCTCTTGCAACTAAATCCTTTTCTGTAAGGTACAAATTTAATACGGTGTTACTCACCTTCCTTGTCCTCGAGCTGCTTCTTGGCACGGCCGAGCTCGCTCTCGGACCGCTCGATGCTCTGCTTCAAAGCATTAACCTCCGCAGTCAGTGCGGCAGAGGTCAGCAGCGCAGCCTGCAATCCCATATTGACATATTTTTAGAACTCCTGCGTATATCTTTTTAGATCCTCAGTCCGGATTTTCTTTCCGAACACCGAACCGAGCATTAGGGGCTACTGTCTATGCGGTATTATATTACATATCTTAAAATTCTTACCTCAAAGCCTGTTAGAAGGCTGCTGCAGGCTTCGGTCAGCCCGCTCTTGGCGAGCTGAACCTTCTGAATCACTGCACTCATGACAGTGCGGTGTTCTTCTTTGATGGAAGCGCCGTTGAGCGCCTCCAGCAAGTTATCCGGCGCCTCCGGTTGGACAGAGGCCGCCGGTGTCACAGTCTTGCCCTTCTTACGAAGGGGCCGCTCGCCGGACTCCGGAACCACTGCAGGTTCCGGTGTGGAGTCCGGTCAGAGTCCGGGAGGTTGCCTTGTGGCACCTCCGAGGCCTCCTCCTCCTGGCGGATCCCTTCCCGGGATCCCACCTCGGCGTCGTCAGCATCACGGGGGGTTGAGGCGGTCAGAAGAGAATCCATATCCGACGTGCCCAAGGACCCGCTCGACGAAGCGGGAAGATCGTCCTTGGCCGGACTACAGGTTGTATGCGGCATTAGAAACACACCGTGTGGCAAAGAGAAAAATTATAAATTATCTAGGAGTCCGGATACTTACGATCTCGCCAGGGGCTTGGCCCTTGAGGGCCACTCCTCGTTGCCGTCGCCAACGTTGGCGGAGCAGTCCGGGGGAAGGGTCCTACCCTTTTTGGACCCTTCGGCCTCCCTCGTAGGGGAGGCCTTCCTCTTCTTCTCTTCCCCCGCTGGGGGAGAGGCCTCTTTCTTCTCCTCCTCGTCCTCAGGGGAGGAGTCCGCCTTGGAGTCATCGGACGATGAGTCCGATACCACCTGACGCCGGGAACTCCTTCGGGTTCCCGTGGCCTTCTTCTTGGCCTTCTACTCCGGCACCACGTAAAGTGCCGGGACTAGCAGCCCCGCCAAACGGGTGTCCGCTGGGTCTTCTGGAAGGGGAGCCAGACAGTTAACCTGTCCGGACGTCTTCTGCCAGTCCTGTTAAAGGCATTGGGAGTTTAGATCCCGCATAGAGTCAAACTATGAAAAGCAAATATCCCATAAAGGATAACATAGCTTACTACGTGTTGAATCAGCGATCTTCGGTAGCGGATGCGGGAGCTTCGGCGCCCCTGAACAGCACCCTCCAGGAAGCTTCGTACGTAGTGTCGAAGAGCCTGCTTAAGGTCCGGTGCTGTGCCGGATCAAACTCCCACATATTAAAGTCCCGTTGCTGGCAGGGGAGAATCCGGCGGACGAGCATGACCTAGATCACATTGACAAGCTTGAGCTTCTTGTTCACCAGGGTCTGGAGACAGGACTGGAGTCCGGTCAGCTCCTCTGAACTACCCCAAAGAAAGCCCTTCTCTTTCCAGGAGGTGAGCTGCATGGGGATGCCAGATCTGAACTTGGGGGCCGCTGCCCATTTAGGGTCATGCGGCTCGGTGATGTAGAACCACCCCGATTGCCATCCTTTGATGGATTCCACAAAGGCACCCTCAAGCCAAGTGACGTTGGGCATTTTGCCCACCATGGCGCCTCCGCACTCCGCTTGGCTGCCCTTCACAACCTTCGGCTTGACATTGAAGGTCTTTAGCCACAAGCCAAAGTGGGGCTGGATGCAGAGGAAGGCCTCGCACACGACGATAAACGCCGAGATATTGAGGATGAAATTTGGGGCCAGATCGTGGAAATCCAGGTCATAGTAGTACATGAGCCCCCGAACGAAGGGATGGAGTGGGAAGCCCAGTCCGCGGAGGAAGTGGGGAAGGAATACGACCCTCTCATGGGGCCTGGGGGTGGGGATGAGCTGCCCCTCGTCGGGCAGCCGGTGCGCGATATCACTGGACAGGTATCCGGCACTGCGCAGCTTCTTGATGTGCCCCTCCGTAATGGAGGAGGCCATCCACTTGCCTCCCGCTCCGGACATGGCTGGAGAAGGTCGAGGTGAGATGTGCGGACTTGGGTGCTGGAGCTCGAGTGCGCGGAGATGGATAAGCAAAGGAGGAAGAAGGCGTAGGTAAAAGAGGTGGATCCTTATCCCCTTATATATGGGCGGACGAAACTATACGTCCCCACCGGCCTGGTAGAACTCGCTTATCTCCCAAGCGCCACAATCAATGGCGCGGTTGGGTTACCCACGTCCGTATTGATGGGAATCCCGGAATAAGGGGAACACAATCTCTGCTTTGACAAGACGTGCCAAGGAAACCGCTTCGCTAAACGCGCTGAGGTGGTATAATGAAAACGATTCGAGTAAAGGCTTGGTAGTGGTGTGACGTCACGCCACAAAATACGTCAGCAGATTGAACTTGTGTGAATATTATTCTCTCTACGGTGGTACGTGGAATTTATTTTGCAGAGCCGGACACTATCCTGGTGTTCACAATCTTCTATGAATTATTCGGAGGAGGAACCTGCCTTGCAATGCCGAAGACAATATGCGCGCCGGACTCGTCGTCATTGAAGCCTGGTTCAGGGGCTACTGAGGGAGTCCTGGACTAGGGGGTGTCCGGATAGCCGAACTATCATCATCGGCCGGACTCCAAGACTATGAAGATACAAGATTGAAGACTTCATCCCGTGTCCGGATGGGACTTTCCTTGGCGTGGAAGGCAAGCTTGGCGATACAGATATGTAGATTTCCTACCATTGTAACCGACTCTGTGTAACCCTAGCCCTCTCCAGTGTCTATATAAACCGGAGGGTTTTAGTCCATAGGACGAACAACAATCATACCATAGGCTAGCTTCTAGGGTTTAGCCTCCTTGATCTCGTGGTAGATCCACTCTTGTACTACCCATATCATCAATATCAATCAAGCAGGAGTAGGGTTTTACCTCCATCGAGAGGGCCCGAACCTGGGTAAAAACATCGTGTCCCTTGTCTCCTGTTACCATCCGCCTAGACGCACAGTTCGGGACCCCCTACCCGAGATCCACCGGTTTTGACACCGACACCCTCCTTCAACAGTGACTGGGTTGTAGCATCTACCACATCATCTGGTAAGTCGTCGGGACTGTGACGCATTGGATCACTCTTCTCGCCTGAGTAAGTACACATTAAGTCGGAGCGGCGGCTTAATGGTAGTATCCGCCAGGTGACCCAGACCCGGACCAGATCGATGTTGTTTAACCCGTTCCCCAACAGAGCTTTGATTTTCCTGATGGTGGGGTTGAGAGGCAGGCGCTCAACAGCGGACAACTTATCCGCTAACTGATGGTTGGACTCAAGACGCAGGGCACGAAAGCCGGACAGAGGCTTCTCATTAGCTGGAGAAGTGTCTTGACAGTAGAACCACGTCTGGTTCTAGTCTTTTGGGTGACTCGGCAGATCAGCGTAAGGAAAAAGGCAATCTCTCCGCCGCTGGATTGAGATGCCGCCAAGCTCAAGACTAGGCCCGTTGGCACGTTCATTCTGCCGGTTCAAATAAAAAAGTTCTCTGAACAAAAGCAAACTTGGCTCTTCTCCCAGGTACACCTCGCAGAAGACTTGGAAATTGCAAAGGTTTGACACGGAATTGGGTCCAATGTCTTGAGGTCTGAGATCAAAGAAGTTCAGAACTTCCCTGAAGAATTTTGAGCCGGGAGGGGCAAATCCCCGGTTCATGTGATCTGTGAAAACTATCACCTCCCCGTCTTTGGGTTGAGGCTTCTCTTCGGACGGGTCAGGAGCACGATAAGACATGACCTCTTTTTTGGGCAGGTGGCCAGACTTCACGAACTCATCAAGTTTGCTTTTGGTAACTGTGGATGGAACCCAATTGCAAGTCATAGGGGCTTTGGCCGCCTTAGGTGCCATGACAACAGTTGGCCTATGACAAAATAAGAAGTTTTCGGTTCAAAACTTTAACCCGGGAGAAACATCTATAGTGGCGGCTTAAGAAGGGGCCTAATGGTATAAGGGTGACTGTGCAACAATATTTAAGCCGCTACAAGTATCAAGAGTAATTCAAAATTCCTAAGGTCATGAGAAGAAGGCAAGGCTTACAGCTCAGTATCACTTATTTAAACCAGATACCTGGACAGCTGTGTTTAAAGGCATTTACCAGAAGAAGCTTTCCGGGTGATAGAAACAAGTTTCACAGACGACAGCTATTATTTTAGATCAAATTATTGCTCTGAAAGGGAAATTTTCTAGACCTAAAAACACAGAGAAGTTCATGCACTTGAAGAGGGTTTCCGAACAAAGGAAATGAGATCTGTTTCTATGCAAGATCAATACAAACACTTACCGCGGCAGTTCTACATAGTTTTTACGATCTAAACAGGGCATTGGAGGTGCAAACTAGCGAGGGTTTGCGTCGGGCGGTGATGAACACCGATGAACTCAACAGGATTCCAATGCAGATTTGAAGAAAGGGGAGAAGAGGAACTCATGGATGTGGACGAGTTGCGGAGGTTCACCGTCGATCTCTGGTCAAAGTCAGGTTGATGCAGCGGCCTGAGTCGATGAAGACGAGGGGTTCGGCGGCGGCGGCGGCGGAGCTTGAGTGACAGAGAAGAGGCAAGAGGAAGAAGACGACTGGAAGGAGAAGAATGAAAGACCTAAGTCGCGCCTATTTATAGGGAGAGGATAACTGAGATGGCGCGGAAAACAAGGAGATAAGAATTATTATCCAGCGGCCCTGACGCCTTGATTTTTGGAACAATCAATAAAAGTAGAGATCCGTTGAAGGATACGATGGAGTAGAAAATGAATTAAAGAAAGGATGACGTCACGCCGAGTTAAGACGGATCCAGAAGATGACGTCATGGCGGGTTAAAGAAAACCCTTAGTATAGTCAGAAGACTGAAGATTTATTCTTTAAATATTTTTTTCAGATTGACATGAACAGGTTCAAATCAATCTGGGGCCTAATGTTCGGGATATAACTATTTGTGTAAGCCGCCCAGGAGGGGCCGGGTTACACAAAGAATACTCATCAGAGGAAGCCCAAGACCAAGCATGAAGATGGCGATTCAATAAAGGGCTTAAGGCCCACAGGCGGCTTAAGGCCCGTTGTAGTAAACCGCCATGAGGGCATGACTTGTAACATAAGGTAGATTTAACTAGTCACCGAGCCAGACACTGTTTATAAGCCGTCCGGGACTCTGTAAACCACAGGGCGTCAACCCGTGTATATAAGGGGACGACCTGCTAGCGGCTTAGGGCAAGAAACAACTCATCGAGAGCCGGTCATAGCGTATCTCGCTCCCTGGTCATCGAAACATCAATACCAAACCCAACTAGACGTAGGCCTTACCTTCACCGTAAGGGGCCGAACTAGTATAAACCCTCTCGTGTCACTTGTCCCAATTTAACCCCTTCAAGCTTCCTAGTTGCGATGGCTCGACAACTAAGTCCTTTCACGAGGACATCTGACGTGACAATTCCAAGACACCAGGTATAACCAACTCGGTTCAGACCTAGGTTTTCACCTCGAAGCTCGTCGAAGTCAATCTTGTATTGTTGCCATCACTTTTCCACAATCCCAGCAGCTACATGCAGCTGGGTTAAGAAACTGATCGCCGCTGCTGCACACCCATACCCCCTGCGTCAAGTCATCGTCCGTAGATTGCCTATCACCGCTGAAGGCAACCATCAGATTTAGGAAGATGATCCCTCACAAAGACCTTTCGATGGTCACCAAATCAGAAGTGATGTCTCCGCCGCAGGTCGGAGTGGCCATCCATTGCTGTCACAGCCGCTGGATATGAGGAAGTCGAATCTACACAAAAACAATACAGCCGGCATCCACGAGGACGTGACAACCCCATCACAACCATGGAGCAATCGAGCTCCACCACCCGTTGTATGCCGGTGGCAGTCGAGGCCCCCGGTCATCACTGTCATGCCAGTCCAGATCTGAACCCCGATGGTGGCAGGGACCATGTGCATGCGGCTAGACGTTGAGGCCAGAATCCACCAAGGTCGGGGAAGAGTCGTTGGAGGACGCCCAGCCAAGGAGGCGGCGACAGCTCGAGCCGCGCACAAGCGGCAAGGTCAAATCGAGCTAAAGACTTTGGAGGAGGAGACGCATGTTGGAGAGCTCCCGCCACCGCCGACCACTGCGAGGAGCTTTGACCCAACGGCCCCGGCCAGCGGCGACAAGGGGGAGAGGAGGCGGAGGAAGCCTAATACGGCGGCGACAGTTGTGACGCCTGAGTCGCCCGTTGGACGACGCGGGGAACGATGTTGGAGTTCTTCAAAACTAGATCCCATATGGATAGATTCCGCCAAACTTTGTTTTCCAGGGCAACTTTGGATGCAATGGAGGCAACTATAGTGCTATAGGGAATCAACTTCATATTTTTGGCCTAGTAGGACTTCCTATTAGGTTTGTTTGCGTAAAAAAACAAGAAAATCACACAAAACATAAGGCACCTTTAGTGCTACATACAAAGCAACTTCATTACACTATGTGTACCCGTTCATTTTTCTAACATTATCCCAACTTGCCTATCATGGCTGCTCAGTTGCCTATTATTGATGGTCAGTTGCCTATGATTAATGTCAGTTGCCTATAAATACTAAATTGCCTACTATTGATGCCTAGTTGCCTGCTATTCGTAATTAGTTGTCTACCAACAACAACAACAACAACAACAACAACAACAACAACAAAGCCTAACTTTATGAACATAGTTTCCTACAATATTGTGAAGTTGTTTACCATATTTTTAAATTTTCCTACAAACAGTCTGAAGTTTCCTAGATTCACCATCAATTTGCCTACCATAAATTGCAATAGCAGACACAAGAGCATCAGCTAGACGACTTCATAGTAGTATAGGCAATTTAGAGACAACGACATATGAGCATGAATAAAAGGCAACTTACAAGTACTGGTGAGGAAGTTAGGAAAATGTTAGATAAAATTAACTAAGACCCAAAATGTAGTGAAGTTGCCTATTTTTAGCACTAAAGTTGTCTCTAATATATGGAAAGTTGCTTATAAAGGTGATCTGATTTTATCTTCCTCCTTTTGAAGTTGTTCTCTATTACTAGTTAGTTGCTTATTGTTGTTAATTACTCCCTCCGTTCGGAATTACTTGTCGCGAAAATGGATGTATCTAGACGTATTTTAGTTCTAGATACATCCATTTTCGAGACAAGTAATTCCGAACGGAGGGAGTAGTTACTATAAACGGAGCAAAGTTGCTTCTATTTAGAACTTAAGTTGTCTCATCTAGCATTAAAGTTGCTTATGAAAAAAAATCATCGAAACATATCCATGTCGAGTTTAGTTTTCAAGAGGTCGTCGCGACCTAGATAGCCAACACTAGTGCTCAGTACCTTTGGCAAGGTGTAACGCCCCAGATTCGTTGCGCCAGGTGTCTGCCAGTTATTCGCCATAGTTGCCTTGTCATTTGCTTGCGTGTTGCATTTTATCATGTCAACATATGCATTTCATGTTGCATACGTGTTCATCTCATGCATCCGAGCATTTTCCACATTGTCCGTTTTGCAATCCGGCACTCCTATGTCCCCCGGCGCCCCCTTTTGCATCTCTTTTGTGTGCAGGTGTTAAACGTTCTCGGAATGGACCGAGGCTTGCCAAGCGGCCTTGGTATAGCACTGGTAGACCGCCTGTCAAGTTTCGTGCCATTTGGAGGTCGTTTGATACTCCAACGGTTAACCGGGTATCCGTAAAAGCCTCTTTTGTTGCAGCCCAACACCCCCTTCAAAGTGGCCCAAACCCCAGCAAACTCCCCTCCATGCCCTCCGCCGTTCGATCACGATCGTGTGGCCGAAAACCGCTCCTCATTTGGACTCTCCTAGCTCCCTCTACCTATAAATAAGTCCCCCCTCCGAAATCTCGCAGTCCAACCCTAGCTTCTTCCTCCTCCCGCCGTCGGACATGTCCGCGCCATCACCGGACATGTCCGCCCGTCACCGCCGGCCAATTCGGCGCTGACACGTCAGCTCCCCGCTTCCACAACGCCTCCCTCCGCCGCCAGCCCACTCGGGCCCGTAGCAGGCCCGCCTGAGCCCATCGGGGCCCGGGGCAGCCCGCGCATCTCCGCCGCCGCGTCCCGTGCACAAGCCGCGCCGCCGCCACCGGACTTCACCGGAGCGCCGCGCCGCCTTCGTCTCCTCGCCGCCGACCGTGCGCGTCGCCGCGCTGATCCGCTCCGCCGCCGT